>NC_052132.2:24369320-24679241 GCF_016086655.4 Lepeophtheirus salmonis
ATACTGAACAAACAAGTTAGTAATTACGTTGCTCACTACATCTATATATATGTTAGGATATTTTCCTGTATCTTTTTTATGATTTATTCCGTGTTAAAAATTCAAATCATCGACAATTAATATCTACGATTAAAAGTACAAATAATCGGTAAAAAAATATCTTTCTATTATTTACTTGTTTCGATACACCAACAATTTTTAATACCATAAACTAGAAAATTAATTATGAAACACATTGTTAAGCATTTTTTCCACAGAAACTAAATAGAAAAAATGGCCAAATCTGTTAGTATATAGATAATTCTTATCAGCTATTAAATTGACATTCAAAAATGGTTGGTAATTTTTCTAAGCCTAACCAGAGCAAATTCGATAAATAAATATTTATATAAAGTTTTGTAGTAGTTAAGTAAAGGCGTAAAAAAACATGATTAGTTTTGGCACTTATCAATTTTTGGAGGATTAATTAGCTTCTAAAACTGATATTGAGATCTGAGATTTTTTTTTCTCAAAATAATACCTAACTATCGGCATCAATTTTATAAAGTAGTGCATGGTTTTTCCAGCAAAATTGTTTTTAATATTACCGATTTTTCAAACTAACATGCTCCATTGATAAGGACGTTGGCACAATAATTATTATTTATAAATAATAGTATTTTTTTGATTTTGATATTATTTTTTCATTTTTTTAACACCACCAATTATTCATTCAATAAAAAATATATACCATACTGTATCATGAACCTTCAGTTCCAAAAAACGGTTCACACCATATCGTATTAGTCCTGATAAATTATTCAATAGTGTGGGTGTGCAAAAATGTATAGCAGAAGACTTGATGAAAAATAAACCACTTAAAATTTATACTGATGTTGTTACGATAAGAAAATGTTTCTTTTCTAATGTATTTCATGTATGTATATATAAAAAGATATAAAAAACTAAAAAAAACTTTCCTGTCCATTTTATTTTATCCCTTTAAGAACAGCCCAAGGAAAAAGGGAAAAGAGATAAATCAATGATCCGTTGTCAAATTTGATCATTATAAAAAACCATAATTCAAGTCACATACTTTCCCTTAACTTTTTTTCTTTCATTTATATTTTTACCCGCTTAATTTTATACTTTTATGTATATATATATATACCTATTATTTTGTTCCCTGCTATGAAATATGTAATAATGAAATATATTTTCCTTCTTTTTCCGTCGGATTAAATTTTTATAATAATCTTCAACCAAATAATAGCTTACATTTTTTAATCATGGATTCAGTAATATCATTTTTATGTCTTTTTCAACGTATTCAAACGAATGTTTTTCTTCATATAATACAATATGTCTCAATATCGCTTGGATACTTTTTGAAGAAGCAATAATTGATTTTTTTCTCTCATTTATTTACAAAAAAATTCAAATGCCGAAGGTATAGTTGAAAGTTAATCATCATACAGTTTAGTGTTTAATTTTTATTTTAAATATTTATTGTGGAATAGTTGACTATTTTAGATGCACCAGGTACATCATGTGGGATCAAGAAGATGTGGTCCAAAGTGTATGATGTATAGGAAGGTCAAAATATCATAAATTAGCCATGATGTTTGAAGTAATTGAAAATAATGAATAAAACTTTCCTTTAGTGGCAAAATGAATAGCAACTTAGACAAAAGTATTTAGACACAAAATATTTTTTCCTGTTCTCAATAGCTACTATGGGTCTGTAAATTTGGTATGTAAGCAAAATGGGGTTCCATGTTGCATATAAAAAGTCAAGCAACCTTTCATAAAAAGAAAATTAGGGTAAGAGGAATTTTGGTTAAAGGAACTTTGACCTCCGTCATCACCAGACGTAAATCCCTTGTGTGGAACATCATTGTGAAAAAATCCTCTGTTACTGAACCACATTATTTTGTTAGCTTGGAGACCTCTGTGGAGAGCCACTGGAACCAAAATTTCAGCATCGACTGTAATGTTAGTGTCCCAAAGACTTAAGAAAGAATTGGAGAGATTCATTGAAGCAGAGGAAGATAATTTTTGAAACGTAATACTTCTATATTTATGAAATTTCACTTATTATTTATAAAAAAGTAATTTGGAAAAAAGTTACTAACTTAAAAGTGTCCGTGCGATATTATGACATACTTTATATAAAGAATTAAAGAATAACAATAAAATTAATCTACATAATTTTTTAACCCTTAAAATGCCTTACAATTCACTACACGTATAAAACAGTGTAGGTCCTTTGGACCCATATTTTCTCATTGGCATCTGTTCTTGACTTGAACACCAAATGTAGAATTTATAAACGAAGTGTATTTCTTTGTAAAGCAAAATTCAAAATAAAGTTGAATACATGTGCTAAATAAAATGATTTAAACAATAGTTTTCCACTAACAACATGTATTTTGCGTTATTTAAACAAAATACAAACTATAAAAACCCTTTTCAAATATAATTCATTTATATTTTATGTAGTTTTAATTCGTCCTAGCAAGATCACATCTGACATTATGAAGAACCTAAAGGTCATTCAGGCAACTATGTGTTAAGTAAAAATTGTTAGGTCATTAGGCACAACCGTAAGGACAGTCCTAGGATTGATAGACCAATTAAGCTGAAACCCCGAGACATAAGGAAGGCAATAAATAAAAACTTTGCAATAAAGTTTGCAAAGTTCGCCACAAAAAAGAATTTGGACCGGTCTAAAGTTGACAAGGCGTCAAAAGGCTAGTGAAAAGTCACTTAAGAGTATTGAGAGGCCATTTCTTTCACAACAATAGCAAAAACTCTGTCATTAGCAATGTCAAGATTTATTTATAATGAAAATACATATACTGTGAACCCTAAAATGCCAATATAATATCTTTCTTCTGTAATTGTGATTATCTTGTATGTTTTATTTATAATATATGTCAAAGAAAAGTTGATAACCAAGGCTTTCGATTAATACCTGAAACTTTTTAATCAAACTCACTAACCGTATCCAAAAAGGTGATTGAAAATGGTATAAACATCTTATACAGTCCCACTACAGGACATGTCTTATTTATAAAAATGTAGAAATTTGGTCTTTAATTTTCTACACTTTACTAAATTTAATAATATTTTCTACAACTACTATTTGAATAATGAATTCATAGGTATAAATTAAATAGGAAAAAAAGTATTCCATTTGTTCATTGATTAAAATTGATTATAGTATTATCTGTAAAAACAATAGAGGGAAACAAAGTTGACCATAGCCATGAAATATACCTATTAATATTGAGGTAGCTAAAAACCCTGGGAAAACAACGGAGTTAAGGTTTAAAGGGAAGTAATGGATTATCAAGAAAAAAATATTTTTTAGAACGATGTAATGTTTTGTTTTGGGTCAAACGAAATTTATGATTTTTTGGGAACTTTCCTTAAACTAAAGGGGCATTCTAGTTTACTTTATAGTATTGGAATAAAAAATAAAATCAAAAAAAATATATAAATCAAAAAACGCTTAATTTATCTTTGCTATTTACATCAATGTTTATATCCTATAGCAGGAGTCATCAAACTTTTTTTACCGCAGGTCTGATAACTTAAAAAATGACGAGCGCGGCCGCTTAACTATTCTGTTCAACACTTGCAAGCCAGAAAGAAAATTATATGAAAAAAGAAGAAAAACAAAGTTTAGTATTTCATGTTAATCATAGGTGAGTAGTGTGCAATAAACAAATAACAAAATAACTAACATGTTTATTTTCTAAAAAGCTATCAATGAAGCGACGTTGGCAAAATATTGTTTTTTTGAAAGGTAAAAGTAAAAAAAGTTAAGAGAAATTTGTGAAACTGACGTTTGGTTTTAGGGATATTATCAATGTTTGGTTTGGAATTACTTTACCCAATCAAGATAATTGCTTTTAAATGTTCATCTGTAAATCGTGTTTGCCTTCACATTATTCATTTTTGAAAATGTTTGCTCACCGACATAAGTTGTTCCAAAGAGTGATGCCGCCATACCAGCAGCATAGTTCTTCAGTTTCAAAAAGTAATTGACTGTAATATCGACCAAAAATGACAACTTTTACATCCAGGTAGGATCTGACAGCAGTAGATCAGCCCTTTCTTTTTCAGTGAGAAAAAAATCCATTTCGTTGCGGAGGTTGTAAAAATGAAATAAGAATTTACCGCAGCTGAGCCACCTCATTGCTATGTGATAAGGAACGTCAAAGAATTTACAATCAATTTTCTTTCAGAAAAGCCTGGAATTTAAGGTGATTGAGTGCATGTCCCGGAATGACGTTCACAGTAGAAAAGACTGGTTTTAGTACACAATATAAATCTAAGTGTTTCCCACAGAGTACTTGCTGATGTATGACACAGTGTAGAACTAGAGCGCCCAGAATTTGCAAGTCTTCTAACTGAGTCCTGATATACCAGACCCATCCTCACTCCAGCCATACATTTTTCTCAATCAACTGTAACACCTCGAAGATGGTTCCACTGAAGGCTATAGTCTTGCGAAGTTTTTTGAACCTCCATGAAAATGTACTTTCCAGTTATTGCTCCATATATGCTGCAAATAGATGCCCACTCTTGTGTTATATAATAGTCCAAATTGATACAATAAAAAAACACAAGAAGTTGTGAAGTATTCGACCGATCAATAGACTCATCCAGCGTCAGAGAATACCACAAAAAGTTCCTAGATTTTTCGCGTATTTGTAGCACTACGTTATCTCCAAGTTTTTTTGTTCTCCACACAACTGAACTTGCCAAACGTCTGATACTTCTGAACAAATCGGCTTTCTCGGGATATAAGTCATTTGCTGCTTCAATTAAACACTCTATGATGAAGTTGCCATCAGTAAACGGTTTTCCTCGTTCTGCCGTCTTATACTCTATTTTGTTACTTGTAAGAGTTTCTGGTCCTTTGTTTCAACAAAGAAATACTTTACTCCCCGCCATAATGAAGGGTGAAGAAAAAGGGATCCGGAAAAGAAACAACAGAAAAGATGCATAATTGTGAGATATCCAAATAAAGATGGAGGAAATGAATGGAGCTCTTGTATGTGATATATGTACATTGAATTTATCTTTCTAGAAATGCATGGAACAGGACAAAAGCACTCTATAGCTATTTACAAGATAATACACATAAAATACCCAACAACAATAATAAATTTAAGACTCATAGCAATAGATCTTCTAGTATTCTAAATATAATATGCAAATTTTAATTTGGTAAAAAGTTTCGTGTTTTATACGTTCTATCAATAAAATTCAAATACAGTCAACGGTCCGGATGAACTGACGTCGTTGGTCTGATCTGGCACGCAGGCCGTATTTTGGTGACACTGTCCTATAGTATAGGAATTATTTTCGATTATGCATTATTCTTCTGAATTCTGATCAAGGATTTAAATAATTTGACTAACGTAATAAGAATAAAATATTTTTAAGTTTAAATAATTTCGAAAATGTGTAATAGAAATGATTGAGTGAAAAAATTTGATTTAACATAACGAAGAATCTCCATAAATTTGAATGGGTGAAAAAAATCTTGAAAAAAAAAGAATAAATAGTTTATGAATTATAAATTTAATTTCAAATTGATTGTAATTACTTTAGATATCTTTAAGTTAACGGTACAATTTTTTTTGTATTCCGATTAGAAGAGTTCAACAGATGGACATAATATTTTTCAAAAAGTAGTGTGGTAATTTTTAATACATAATTTTTTACTTTAGTGATGTACTTTATTATATCTACTTATAAAATCTCAAAAACAAATATATTTATTTGAAGCAATTTTTGTAGTTAAGTACGACGATTGAAAATTTATAGTTTGGTTTTTTTAAATATACCTATGTATATGATATAATGTTTTTATTTGTATTGAATTTTATAAATAAATTAAATTAACCAGTTCATAATAAGAAATTACAAAATATTATTAATAACTCATAGAAAATACATTTTTGCAATAAATAAAGACAAATTTTTTGTAACTGAACATTTCAGAAGTATACTAAGACAGTTTTTTAAAACTACGTGTACATAAAATACCAATTGATTAACAAAGGTTTAAAAACACACATAAATTGTCCCTGATATTTTTTACTTATTCACTTAAAAATTACCCGTTTATATTTAGTAAACCCCTATAAAAACATAGTATTACTCAAAAAAGTCCAAAATAGAACTACAATCTTTGAGTATTCGTATTATTTAAATTTTTTTTTAAATTTATAACATGGGATATTTTCAATAATATAAATTATAATTTTCTTTATCACTATGAATGATAAATAAGTTATAATGGTATATGGAGGAGATTTATTTTTCATCCTTTTTCAGCCTTAATAATGGAATTATATTGATTTTTAGAAAAGATTTGGATTTTGCACTCAGAGATTAATTTTAGGTTTGGATTTATCATAATTATTTTCTGTGTAATTACAACATGTAACAACATTTTTGCTTAGTTGTCGAAAAATATTAGAAATTAAAAATTATTAAGTAAATTATTTTTTTAAATGTAGGAAGCAATGAATGTTTTATAAGCAAGATAAGTTCAGAAAAAAATAATAATAAGCCAATTAGATTACTTACATTTAATCAATAAATACTAATCAAATAGATTGGATATAAAATATAATTAAAGTGGGATTAATGTTCCGATCTTTTAAAATATTCATTACTTATTACAATTAGTCAAAATATTGGACTCTAATATATTTAATCTTGAAAACTTTTCACACAACTATACATTGTTTATTTTTTTAATTGTCTATCAGAAAAAATAAAAGTTAAACATAAATATCAATCAAAATCAAGTTTTTTTACAAAAAATCTTTTAAAGTTGTATGATAAGGTGTATTCTTTAGTTTTACCTATATTATAAAACAATTTATAAAAAATATTAGCTCCATATATCCTTCATCTTACTGGATTTTTGATGATTTGACCTATTTTGCTGAAACTGTCTTCAAGATAACTAAATATGTAATTTATTTTTGAATGCTGGAGTTTTTGTATCAATTTTTATTACATTAAATTTTCATTTATACAGTTATTTAATCCCAAAATATGGATTAAAATCTAAATTATTATCAAAAATGTGACTTTTTAAAAAGGTTTTTATATACATTAATTGAAATTTATATGGTCATTTTAGTATTTTATAGTTTATATAACAATAATAAATGTGGTTTTTAGCCGGGAACCTTCTAAGATCTGTATTATATTCCATAGCGTTATTATACATACACTTGAAAATTATTTAGTATTTTTTTATAAACTGTAATAATGACTAAATTCGGCAAGTTTAGTGTCTTGAGTAAGACAAACGAAACACCCTCGCTCACCTGCAATATCGAAGATACTAATTATTTATTATTTGTACTCGAGTAAAAAGTTAAAATAGGAATTATTCCATTTACATAATTAACTTTTATCGTCCTAAGCTTATACAAAATATTCTGTATCTTGGTGATCATAGCATCAATTTTAGCGCTTTTATTGGTTGTTAGAACGTCGATCCTTCCAAGTATCTCACCATGTCGCTCTTTAATTAGTTTTATAATACCTATGTAGGTCAAATGTAGTTAGTCGCATTTCCACAGGATGTGATCTGTCGTTTCAGGAATTTGTGAGGAAAAGCTTTCGTCCCTAAAAAAACTTGTCAACAACTTCTAGTGTGCCTGTTAGTAAATTTTTTTCAGGAGAAGTTAGGAACTTAATTTTTATAGCATATATAAAATGAGTTGGGTTTCGTTGGGATATATTTTGTCTTTTTAAATAATTTTAAAAAGGGCGGAACAGAAGTAATTTTAGAACAATTCCTTAGGAAGGCCGTTGAAATTGATGAAATTCTCAACCTGAAAGGCACAATTGGTCTTTAGAGATTCACATAATATTTTTTTATTAAGTATTATAATGACCAAATTAGGCAAGTTTAGGGTCTTAAATAAGACAAACGAAACACTCTTACTTACTTGTAACATAGAAGATACTAATGAGCTATTTAGTAGTTGTGTTGATACAATATCTTATTTATATAGGGTTGATCCAGATTTTTACAAAAACCCTGTTTGACTTATTTATGTTAAATATTATATAAAAAAGGTCTTTGGGTATCTGATATATTTACAATAAATAATATTAAAAGTAAAATTGAGAAATAAATAAAAAAAATTTTAAATACAATTATTTTACAACCCACTTTTTTCTCATCAAAAACTTTTTAGGCTAAAAAGAAAAACTTTTGCATATGCATGTACATAGCTATAAATTTATGAATGAGAATATTCAAAGTTTAATTATGTATAAGTCAAACCAACGTTCTAAAAAACACATTATTCATAAATGCAATTTGAATATACTACTTCATAAAACTATTTTATAGAAGACTTGACAAAACTTTTTTATCAAGAAAGAAAAAGTTAAATTACTCAAAAAAATAAAACAAAATATATATCTACATCATATGAATTATTAAGCATATTTAAAACTTAGACCATCGATCAAGTAGCTTATAAATTTATACATATATAATTTTCCTGCAATAAAAGTTATGCAGACACAAAAATAGGCCCTAATGATGTATTATACTTTTTTTATTTTATAAAAAGTATACTTTTTCAAATTTATTTCATGAGTCCTATTTTATATTTACATTCTATTCATGGAAGTATTTTGGAATAATATATGCTGAAATATTTTTTTTTTTTCTGACAACAATAGACCAGAGCAAAATTTCACTAAAAGTGTGTTGTCAATATGCTCAAGTTTAATGTTATCCACACATTTTTAGTTGTCCAAGACCTCAAAATTTTGTTGTTAAATATTATCTCTATGACACTATTGACCTGTTGTCCTTGTCAAAATAATAAATCATTATTGAAGTGTTATTTATGCATAATTTAATTCCTCTTTTGGGTGGATTGTGGAAGTAGATTAATTTAAACATTATATTGAGAAGACAATGATTTTATATTCTATGTAGCATTAGAAGAACATGGTTTCTAATTTGGGGAGGAGACCAAAGGAATATTACATTTCATGGACTCGTACTTGTTTAGTAAATTTACTATGAAAGTTTTTTATATCTACCATGGATCTTTCTATGTTATTAAAGAGGTGGTAATAATTGAATTTCAATTTTAGGTTTTTATAACTCATTGCTAATTATGTAAATCCGGTGTGTATTGTAGCTGACCAGATAATTTGTAATTGGTAATTTAAAGAAAGAATTTTATTTTCCTTAGCAGTTGTCAATTGTCGTTATTATTTAATTCCTGAGTAGTGAACCTCCTTTCTATAATTGATTCAATTATATTCTAAACCTGATTGAACATTCGTGTGTGCTCATAAAAGACAGAGCGTATACTTGAGAATTTGTTGAGGAGTTATATTTGTAAGTCTTTTTTGGGCTCAGAATAGAATTGGGAGTAATTCTAGCAAATGTTAGTGTTTATATTGTTTTCTTCTTCCATTAAAAAAGAAAGTTGAAAAAATTATATTTATTTTTGAAAAGTTCCCCAGGGTTTCAGAAATGAGAATGATTTTTGACAAAACTTCTATCTCCCTTTATGTCACAGTCATCCCTTGTTATATTTGTAGAACTATGGCTGGGCCATAGTTAACATTGTCAATATCTTAGGTCTTGAATGGAAAGGGAATGGACCCACTTATTCGCAAAGGATAAAGATAAACTAGAAGGATCTTAAAGTGTGTCTCCAGGGGAGGAGATTTAACCTTTGAAAGAAAATAGATTTCTTTCACACCAAAATTAATTCCTCAGATTATACATATTCTTACTACTATCCTTTCGTTGGAGGATAATAAATGGGCTGGATTTTTTTTTGATAGATAAATGACACTATGAGAAAGAATAGTCTATGTTTGTAACGTTTCCAATTAAAGAATTTGTTATGCTGAATCATATTTACATAGAAAAATTTCATGAAGAGACAATTAAAGGATACATTCTGTTTGGGGGTCTTTTTTTCGAAGGACCGAGATTTCACAAGAAAAGAAGACAATAAACGCATCTCTTAGTAACTATAAGTTGTTTATAGCCTAGAACAAATGAAAATTGGTTTTATAGTCTAGTTGATATAAGATCCATACAATTTGACACTGATACAAGGTACGTTGCACTTTCATTGAGAATCCCTACCTCCGATGAACATCATGTAATTAAACATTGAATTTTATAAAATATTTCCCGCATATGTAGGTGTGACATGAAAAGCCTCTTCAATTTATTATTCGTTGGATATAAAACACATTAATGAATGATATTATATATTGTATTGTTGTCATTTTAATTGTTTATTTTTTCAATAATCATTTTTCTTAATTTTGTTATGAATTATTAGGTTGTATTAGAGGATATTAATTTCAGCTACACTGTTTGGTTATGTTTTTATATGAGTGCATATAAACCATTGCTGAGGAGGGAAAAAACATTTAAAAATATGAAATTTAAGGATAATGTCTTTTACAAAAAATTTAAAAATTAATTTGGCAACTCACAAATCTTTTGCTCATACGTCCATAGTGAAGTCTATCACTCAACCCTCCAGCTTCAACCACAACATTCAACATGGCATTGAAACTGGCACTGGCCTTGATGACGAACTTCTTGCTATATGCACGTTTATTGGACTCTTTCTTCAAGATTCTCCACACATAGTAATCCAAGGGGTTCAAATCAAGCGAGCTAAGAAGCAAAATTTATTTGCTCAAACATTTTAGGAAGTCTAAAGTACGTTTTTTGCTCTGATAATAATGAGTCTTCCTTGCAGGTCTTTCCAACTAATAAGAATCCTTAAAAAAACCTTGGCTACATCGCAAACAGTTCATTTTGGCTCCTTCGTAAACTCAATATTGGCATTGAGCGTGTGTTCGGCACGGAGGCACATAATATGGCCACGTTGCTTTATATTCCAGAACATCTAAATAATTTATTGTTGTGTCATCTAAATCTGATTTGCACACTTTCATAAAAATAGATTTCAGGCTTGTCAAGATATTGAGTCTTAAACTTCTTCTGGATTTAAAATCCCCATACTGTATATCAATTCTAGTCGTGCAATCAAATTGAAGAAAAACTATACTATACATTATACAGAGTGGTCCAGAAATAAAGTACTTTTAATTTTAAATATAAATTAGGAATATTGAGTCTAGATATTTACTAACTCAAGAAGAAAAAATTGATAGCAGTTTTGGGACCAAGCCCACACTGTAAAGGTAACGAAAGAATAGTACCAAATTCAATTTTGTTTGTATTGGGGACAAAATCTTTTGGCTTCTATGGCCATCTGATCTGAGTTCCCTGACTTGCCAATGGAGTGTATGATCAAGGGTGGACAATACTGTTTCAAGACTCATCAAGGACTTCCTGACAGTAGCTATGGAGAGTACATGGGTAAAATATTACAGGAGACATTGTTTGTACTATTGTTGTTACAACTCCTTTAGTCATATTTTTCCAATAATTAATTAAAACACTAATAATCAATCATTAATCAATTTTCCTTCATGCGCTCCTGATTTTCTATCGGAGAAGATGGGAATGAACGATAAAAGAAAAAGAAAATCAAATTCAAATTGAGAGTAGAACATGAGTCATGGTTTACTCTCAATGACTAATCACAAAATCAAGAAAGAAAGATGACCCACTGCAGACTTATTCTTTTAAATTTAATGTCCCAATTCAATTTTTTATCAAATATTTAATATGATGATTACTTAAACATCAAACTGCACAGCTTTATAATAATAAAATTCATAGAAAATATATATTACCAAAACTTAACAATTTTTACAATATTATTATTTAACCGGAATAAAAATAAATTTTAGGATTATCAGGTCGTGCGAAATGGATGTACCAGTAATCAACGTGTAAAAACTTTTGCTCCTCTTGAGTCTCAATGAAGTCAGACGTGATTGATTACTTAAAGACATTTATTAAGCAGACAATGGCAGATATTATTTGTGAATTTAACCTTCATTACTCTCAATGACGGCCTTCAAGCGGCATTGGAAGGTGGAACACACTATGGCAATGTAGTCATTCTTATGAGCGTCCCCTCCTTCTCCGCAGAGGACTTCAGGGGGATGACATTGCTATGCCGTGATCGGCACGCCTTGGAATCGACTTGCCACCAAATATAATAATCCAAAGGATTCAGATCAGGGCTCTGTGGAGCCCTGAAGTTTTTGGGCTAAAACCCCATGTTCTCTTCCATCCAGGCTTGCACATCATTGGCGGTGTTGGCAGGTGCCTTCAAGATCTCCAAGTAGTTGGTCAAGGCGCCCTCCTTTTTCCAGCAGGATGAGGCACCCGCTTACCTTCTTGGACATGTGTTGAAGGTATTCAGAAGTGTCTTTAAAACAAACAACCAAATTGTTCTGCTTGTTAAAAACGGGGTCGACAGTTAATTTTTTTTATGCGAGAAGAAGATGACACGGTTGCCATGAGGGTTCAGGTCGTTTAGGAGGCATTTGGCCTGCTCAAAACGGGTATCTTGTTGCAGTTAAGTCATCAATGGTCTTTTCACATAACTCATGGACTTTGCCCAGCTGCCTTGATCGCCCTGGCCATGGCGGAGGGATCTAATTACTTGTTTGTGACAAATTTGGCCATGGACAAAATGGGCTTGGCCTCAAACGAATTCTTGTCCACTTCTCGCAAGTTTGTCTGGCCTTCCACAAATGGGATCTATTTAATGTTTTTCCCTCTTTTATGAGCTTTCTGACCCTATAGACGGCGTGCCCCAGCAAACTTAACTATTTCAGGTGCGCTGTGGCAGGCGCAAATCAAACCAGCAATAAGATTTATTTTTGCTTCCATTTTTGTTTACAGAAATGGTAGAGGCGATTACAATAGCTCAATCGAAAGCTTAAAAAGGCAGGTGTCGTGCGAAACATCAGAAATTTAGGAATTACAGTCACTATACCTCGAAAAATTAATCTATAGTAGTAGTACACCAATTTCGTATGACCCGAACAAAAATGGTGTATTTGTTTTACTCATGAAAATTGTCATAGTAATTTCTTATGAAGTAAAAATAGCTACAAAATAGAAATTGAAGTTTGCTCCTTTTTTACTTTAAAATTCCAAGATCTTTTTATGCTGCCTCTACATATATATATATATATATTTCCCCATTCCTCCAACGTAAAAAACGAAGAACAAAAAAAAGTGAAAGTTGATAAGCGAGCGCTCATCCCTCCCTTTAAGAAATCCGGTTGATCGTCGAGAGACTATATAAACAGAAGAAGAAAACTAATAAAAAAACTATCAATTAATTTAAAATTACGGTACAAAAGAAACATATTTTATAAATTTCCCCTCCCCCCTATCCATCAATTCTTCCTATACACCTCCAACATCCAAGCTGGGCTCTGTTTTTTCTGAAGTACCCGAGAAGACGGATCGATTGCTCCATATATTTCTTGAAACCACAACAGATTGAGTAGAGTATTGAGAGGACGCTCACAACTAAAATTTCCACTTTTCTGGAGTATGAGTGCAAGCTCGACGTCAGGATGAGCCTGTTGGATCTAGGAGTGACTTATTTAGAAATAATGAGCAGTTACACATTTGATATCCAAACTATTTTTTGCCAGAGTTCATGAATGGATACTTCATATTTGTTTTGGGTTTGTATTCACAAATTTTCCCCGGAGATCCTCCAAGTTGTTTACTTAGCTAAAAGTATATTTTTACAATCTTAATATTATGCTTTTGATTTTTATTTAGATCCGTCAAGCTCTAAAAAAAATACAAATCAAGAAGATATTCCATTTTTTTGGATTATTAATGTCATTTTTACATTTTTTTGGAGAAAAAAACGATCAAGGGAACATCATTTCAATTCATAACAATTTCGAGATTCTATTGGTAAGAAATTAAAATATAAATATATATATAATTTGAGGAAAAACCTTACTTTATTTACATACTTTCACAAAAAATAGTACATTTTTGCTTATATACAATTTCGTTTCAAAAAAATTCCTTATATATTAACTATTTATAGTGAAAGTACTTTTTTTTAACATTAAATTTACTAAATATAAATTATACTATATTTTATTGCAACAATGATAATTTATTGACAATTAGAGAAATTACCTTTAATTATTATTAAAACTAATAAATAATATTACTTCTTATTTTTTATCTTTAAGACTGGTTAACGACATTTCATTTTTTTTCCTTGCGTAGACTTTGACAAGGGATTCTTATGGAATTTGGCTGCTGATTTTGAATATATGCTTAGATTTGCACCATCACATCAAATTTTTGTGCTATCTGATGTTTAGTATTCGTTGTTGTTTATATTAAAAGGCTATACTGATACCACGTGTTAACTGTTATGTACCTATTTATGTATTTCTCTTTCTTTCACTCGAATACCTACTATATGTTAATATATAACTCGGTGTATGAAAGCTCTTACTTTAGGACTTAATATATCCTTTATTTAATCTGATCGATACAAGTGTAGCTCTCATTGGATGCATTTTCTTGGTTGCTCTCATTTGGAATTAGTAAATTTTGGGGAGTATTAAACATTTTTTAAATCACAATCAAGTCTGTTTACGAAATCCGAACAGATCTATATAAGTGTATAAGCCAGATATGTTTACATTCTCAAGGAGAAGAAAGTACTGAATCGAGCCAGATATATTCTGCTATATCTATGGATGCTTCACTTCAACACCTCAAAGAGGCAACGTAACTCCCTATGTTAAATGTGTGTACCTTGCTTATTTTAAAGTATCGCTGGAAACAAAGACAAAAAAAGGGGCACCTCACATAATATGCACGACTTTCTCGAAACTCTAAAATCATGGTCTCAAGGAAAAAATATTAAGCTCAAATTTGGTATGCCTATGATTCGAAGAGAACCAATATCCACCTAGATGACTGCTACTTCTGCTTTGTAAATGTTAAAGGATTCAATAAAAAAATGCAATATGTACATGACATACCCTTTGCAATAAGGCCAGTTCCTCTTTGGGATGAAATACCCCTACCTGTTTTTGCCAATTTAGCAGATATTGCAGATGCAAATTACACACCCTTGGGTTCATTATTTGGCCAACCTTCTCTGTACAGTCAAACTGAATTGAATTACCCGATTCGAGATTTAAATTTTCCAAAGCAATCTTCTGTTTTGTTGGCTTCCAGACTGCAAGAGTTAAACATACTTACTCAGGTGTCATATTTTATCTAACAGAAATGCATAAATGAGTAAGTTCTTTGAATAGTGCAGTGACATTAAAGGGTGTCTCGTGTCTATGGGATTACCTGTGTATCATTCAAGTGAGTAGATACTCGTTATTGATAGCTCAAAAAGAAGTTAAAAGTGCGGTAACATATATGGAGGTATTCCTTTTTGATACTCAGTCACCATGAATGACGAGTATGGAAACATCAAAATAATACTTTTACGATTGAAATAACGCAATCATCACTGGTTAGTCTGTGTAGATTTAAAAATGGTGAACCTCCTTTTGGGACACAATACCCTTGTTTCCTTTTCTACAGGGACTGTAGAGCTGACAAGGATCACTGGGTTAGAATGAAATGGCAACGGCTGGTACCTGGTAAGAAGAACTAGTTGAGTAAAAAATTTTCATCCTTTTACCATTGCCCCCAAATCGGTATTATGAATCAGTTTTTAAAGCTCTGGTGCAGGGTTTTTTGGGGAACAAGAAAAACGACAATTACAAAGAGATTGTGGATGAACTTCTTTTTAGTCTACGAGAGCTTGGGTGTAGAATGAAGATCAAACTGCATTACTTACATGGCCCCCTTGACACGTTTATCCAGACAACCTTGAAGATGATAGAGAACAACAAGGTGATAAGTTCCACCAAGAGATTAAAGTCATGGAATACAGATATCAAGGTCGTTGGGAGTCGCATAAAATGACTGATTACTGAATACACTGTTTATACATCTACTACATTCTATGTTTGTAATTATATTGAATTTTGTCAATATGTGTTCGTACTCTTATGTTTTGTACTTTATTTAGTTTTGTACATTTAAAAAAGAATTAGGTTGATGTGTTTTGTATTGAAAAATAAAATAAGACCTTTTAATCAACCTATAGTTCAAAGACCTCATGTGATAACCAAGAACTAGTGTACATTGAAACCAGCAGCTAATATAAAAATAAAACCAATTACAACAAGTATATTTTTTTGTTTTTTTTCTCTAGTAAATTAAGGATTTCTGATATATTTTTTAGTATTCTCCCCGTTGTTCAAAAACTTGATGTGATATGCAAAAACTAATGACAGATTTGGAATTAGCAGTCAAAGTGCAGTTACATTCCCTATAAAAACCCCATGCTAGAAAATTTTCGTTAGCCAGTGTAATAGAAGTTGAAAATATTTTGTTCAATTTTCGATCCTATATTTCTTTTGTATGTTTATCTAAATAAAGTTATTAAAAAAAATAATTTTATGTTTTGGATTGCTGTCCGAAGACATAAATCTTCTTCAACTTGTCGTCGAATAATAACATTTATTTTTATTTTTTTCAAAAAAGAAAGAAATTAATAGAATATTGCAAACTGGATATAAATCCTCACAATGTTAAACGTTTTTCATTTTAATACCTCTAGACACATTTCCTTGTTTAAAAAAAAGTATAATTTATCTTGAAAAACTAATCAATACTGTTGGCGTAATTTGACAGAGAACCAATCAATTTTAGATAAACTATGGCTTAAATTTAGTCACGTCTCACGTAATTTCTTATTGTCAACAAGTTTATCCTAGTTTACCAATTGAATTAGTTTAGTAACCTCCAAATATCTTTCATGCGCGAGGATAGTTCCTACTATTCTTAATATTGGTCTAATTAGTATATTTCTTACGGTTATAAAGATTGATCAATGTTAATGTCCCTCGCTGATATCTTTAATAACGTCATTTCAAAGATTCTTCTATTAGACTACTTTTTAGTCCAATTGGGACGTGTCTTTCAGATTCACACCACAAATGAACAGGACAATGAAATCTTGTACCAGTAAATTGTGAAAATGGGCAAGCACTTGTTTAGTAAGCAAAAAAAAAAGGTTAGGGTGTAAATAAGGGCTAAAAATCAAATATTGGTCATTTATTTTCATTTTAATTCAGGTTGATGAAAATTTTAAAAGCTTCAGATTGTTTTTTTTTTTTTTATAAAATACCAAGTTATTCTAATTATGATTTTTTTGCTTATATGAATTCATTCACCTTTTTTTTGTTAATGAACTTATAATTGCTTTGGAAGTGTACATTAAATTTTTTAAAGAGTAGCATTTATTTATATTTTTAATTAGTTTATGTGCCTGTTCACAATGCCAATAAATTTCTTTGCAAATTTCGATTTGGCATTTTTTTTTTGGCAAACAATAAAAGATGGACCTCTTATTTAGACAATTTTTCCATTAAAATATGTTGGTATGTTACTTGAAGTTTATACCACTTATTTTTAAAATTCATAATTGTACATTTTATATAATGCATGTACAGGCTCTATATAAATTATAATTCCAGTAAGAATACCCTAACCCTCGCTCAAGCCACGCCGGATAACCCTTTGTTAGTTAAAAGTTTGCTCGATATAAAGTGGCTCTTCCAAAGATGAGTTGGAAAACCATTTAACTTAATTTTAAGAATATTTTCCTTTGAATAAATAAGAAACGTTTCAAGTCCGTCTCGCTAGTAGTCCTAAAATAACAATTTGAATTTAAATCGATTAAAACATCTCCTTATCTCAGTTTTCCAAGTTTCTTCGGAATGAGTATGACTGACTCTCATTATAAGATGCTAATGTCATAGAAGTTTAATCCTCGGAATCTGTTTCTTTAGTAATCAAGGACAGACTCACCAAGATAACGAAGAACTCACAACTTTATGGATCACAATATTTCCAGATAAAATGAATAGAGTCAATTCATGAATTACTCATTGATACGTAGTTAAGGAAAGTAACCAGCATTCTTGCTCACGAAAATCTAGACATATTTTATTTCTAGCTCTTAAATACAGATACTTTTAAAAATCTATAAAGAATTTTATCTGCCTAAAATTTATAAAAATCTAAATACTATGTTTATTTGAGCCCTCTGATCTCTTTAGCAATGGAAAGAATTAACCATGTCTTTAATATTTTATTGTAAATTTTCTAAAAGTTTTGAATTAAATACTTAGGACACATACTTTTCAATTTGACTTTTTTTAATGTTAATATTATAACATCCATGATAATATCCAGATACATATTTTTAATCAATTTTTGTATCTTGATATCTATTTCAATTTATTTATTTAGTATTCACCTTATAAATGGTTATATTAAGTTTGGAGTTGAAAAGTTACTATTTATTCTAGAATCTCTTGTTTGAATATTATAATATTATTTAAAATTATTAAAAAATAGTGATTTCCACACTATGCATACAATGTCATAATTTAGAAAGATGAATTACATCAGGAAAGTGATGATGAGGGTCCTGACAGTTCTTCAAATATTTGATTAGAAATGGACAGGAACATTTTTGATTATTAACAAAGTTTGGTTCGTTAACATAGGTCGACTTTGATTATCTTTCGATCATATTGTTGGAACATATAGACTATTTGTGATTAACAGATCTGATTGGTCATGTTTATCTTGTGTTGGCCTTAAAATACTCCCGTTGATATTCAATGTCTGTACTTGCTCCATTAACCCATCAAAGTATTCATCAGTACTCATAATCATGCTGTTGCCATTGCTAATTATGTTACCATTCTGAAAAAAGTATAGTTTTATAACTTAAAATGCCTTAGGAAAATCTAAAACATTAGACTTGTTTATTTTCAATGTTGACCAGACGATGATTTTCCTCATCTGGATTTTGACTTGTTTCTGACCAGGGAAAAAAGAATGGAGCAATATCTTGTTTTAAATGTCGATATTTTTTTCCTCCCATGGTAGATAGTGTTCGCTTTAACACTCAGGAATCTTTTAGTTTGAATTTTTTTTTAAATAACAAAGAATATGGTGATGGCCTCCTGAGAGAACTATTATGGTCTTTCAGATAATATGTAATTATTAGTTTTCTTGAGCCCTATGTGAAGTTTAACTATTTATTATGTTTTGATTTAAATATCTACGAAAATATAAAATAGATTTATTTTTGTTCATTATACATATAAAATACATTATTGTTCATCAGATCAAAATTATTCATACATAGATATATGCAAGTCCAAAATAACTATTAATTTCTCTTGATGTTTGAGTTTAAAGTGTATACAGACAAAGAACACCTCAAAACAGAATGAAATTTCTAATTACTCCAAGGCATCGCTATTATCTTCAGCTGAAGGATAAACAAGAAAATTCAAATTCACATGTTCTGACATCAAATTGAGTTTATTTTTTTTACGTTTTTTTTCTAATTTTTGAAAGTCTTGAAAATTTTTTTAGAAAATGTTTACCTCAAACCAGATTTGGGGTCTTGGACTCGTTTCTATATTTTAAATACTTGCGACTTACTTGATCACACAATAAAAACACAAAACATAGATTCAAAAGTCATTTCAACTTATATATTCTAAGAACTTGATGCTGGACTCGATAAAAGTATAATTTATTGACTTAATTGAAATATTTTATGCCGGCATGTACTCGAATGTACAAAATATTTTCAATCTTTACTTAAATCACATTCACCTAATAGGCAGTTGCCTAACTTTTTTATAAGCAAATTAAGATTCTACTATTTTCATGTAATTACTATATTTTTCAATTTAGATACAAAGTATGAGAATATGAATATGATCGATGATGGAGCTTGATTATCAATAAATACCAAGATATATGCAAAACTACGTAGATTTATTTCAAATATTTTTATTTTATATTTATAAACAAAATTTATAAATAAGTTTTATTATTTATCAGTTTAGACTGTTATCAGGGTTAAAAAATGTGTCAAACCCAATTCTTTTTTCATTTCCATCCTTAGCTTTCTCCTTAAATTTTTGCAAGAACTTCCTTTCTTCAATATTTATTGAAGAGTATTCTGTTTCTAGATAATCCATTAATATACTTGCTTTTTTTGATAAATGATTTTCTCTTATAACTTTGTTAGATTCTTGGATATCATACACTGGTTCAATCAACTTTGGATTTTGGATGCCTATCATTTGTGCAGTCATATTTTTGGCATATTGTAAGAGATGAAATTTATTTTTCGAAATAGATTTGCTCTCTTTTACCTCTTCAAATGCCAAATTAATAATAGACATAACCATATTGATTAGAACCATATTTATCGCAACTGTTTGAATAAAGTTTTGTAAAGTAACATAATCAAATAAGAAATGAATACTTACTAGAGAAGGCAAAGAATATCCACGCAGCCAATAGATTTGCATCCCGTAGCTCAGAAAAATTAAATTTCCCAATACTCATAGCTAATGTATTTTCAAAAGATCTTAAGAAATCCCTAAACTTTTCCAGATCATTCCTTAGTACAAAGTAAAAGAATGAACAGAATGCTCCAAAAAGGATACAAAATTCAATGAAAAATGTTGAGAGTCCCACAAAGCACAATTTGATAGTTAAACCTATTTGCCTGAAAGTTTTTTGAAACCCCAATAATTTGCATAGTTTAAGTGATGTTGTAAAAGCAATGAAGGAAATTGAGTATTCATAATATGTATTGATAAGAGCAGGTATTGTAAGACGAATATACTCATTTCCTCTTGTCATTGAGATCCGTTTTGTAGTCTCACGAACAATTATGAGTCGAACAATAAATAACGCAATTGCTGTATATGAGAATAATATGGTCGCAAAGTTTGTCAAGTTCCAAAAGTTTTTAATAAATTTTCCAAGTCCTTCTTTTTTCAATGTAGTAAGAGTACTTATAGTATAATAAAGTGTTGCCAAAACGAATAATACTTCTGAAATACTTATAATTTCACTAAAGAAGCTATTGTCTGGAAAAAGTTTGAAAACCTCCACCCTATGATATGGCTGAATTCCTCCGCCAACAAATTCACCTATGCAGGTTACTGTTGCAAACATATTAATTTGTGCATTGTAAACTGAAAACTCTGCAAGTAAACCACGAGTTCGGTTATCAGTCCAGTTATCCTGTTGAAGTTTCTTTATTCGTTTTTGTAAATCCCCTATATATCCCTGTAGTCTTAAAACATATCCTCCTCCACTATAGGTATTTATTTTACCACTAACAGTTAAAGATTCTAGTTCGGTTGCAGAGAGATATTGATATTCTGGAGCCTCTGTGCAATTGGGTTCCAAGAATTTCGCTTTCCAATTTTCACACCAAGAAGTTGTATCCTCTGATGATATAGATCCCTCGCCAAGACAATCTTTTATATGTTCACGAACAAATGGGTGAGTTCTACAAACTCCAATTTTTTGCCGGATTTGTCTTACAATCGCATATCCTATCAAACGATTCACACGATCATTTAAATAGCCTCTGAATCCATACGGTGGCCGATCGTTGTACCATGGCTGAACTCTTGTATTTGGAATCAGTGTCGTTTCTACCCACTTCCACCAATCATTAATATCTCTTATTTTTTGAAAGTCGGTAGAGGCTCGAGTTTCTATACATGGTCTATAACGTGAATCGTCGTTTGGATAAATTTCGCACATAGCTCCTCCATGAATTACATTAACAACTATATTCTTTTTTTCCCAATGAGCATTTGGATCTCTTGGCCCGAAACAAATAATCAGAACAATGGATAAGTAACAAAAATATGTAAGCAGTTCTTTTATAACTTGACGCATTTCGAATTCACTACTTCGTAATTCCTTTAGTCTTTGTTTAAAATCCATATCAAGATGTATTCGATTAGGTGTTTCATTTCTAGGTCTACGATCGATTGATTCATTATCATTAATGTCAAAATAAATTTTTGGAGGTTCCTCGTCTTCTTCAGTATGATCATCCTCAAAATGATTTGTTGATTGTTTGTAGAATCCGTGGTAAAATATCAAAAATGTGATCTGAATAAAAAAATATTAATTCCCAAAAATAATTTAAAAAATAATATAAGATGATTTATATTTACAATGATTGGTTGTACGATGAAAAACGAAGTAAACCAATTTACAAGCATTGCGACAATAAATTGGTAGATGACAACATTTGTAAAATGTACCACAATTCCAATGGTAGCAGTAATTGAAGTACAAATGATCATAAAACAAAATATCCATGATATAATCCCAAATATATAATGATAAGAACGATTTCTCCTAAAAACGGAAAGATGTACCTATTTAATTCACTGAACCTTTTTCATAATATTTTTTCTGTTTTTATATAATTTTTTACTTTTCTTTTTTAGGGTTCAACACATAAGGAATATATTTATTTTTCTTATAAATTTAACTCACCGTTTCTCAATAGCATTTTTCTTTCTTTGGTGGCCTTCCACTTTAATGTCCAAGGTTTTTTTATTTATGGCTAGTTATTTTATAATACAACAAATACAAAATATATTTAATGTCAAAAAATCTTTAGTAATTGAAATCACCTATGTTTATTCCTTCATTTAAGCGACTTTCTCTCATTTTCCGATTCCTTGATTTTGTGAACATTACAACAGGTAAAATAGTGGGAATAGTTACAATTATACTCGATACAAAACCAGTAAGTATCTGAAAAAATATAATAACTTAATGAAAATCTAGTTCTTTTTTTATTATTATTATTATTCACTAACGTCTCTATAATCGAATCCTATAAATTCTATTGCAAATAAAGAATCAATTAAATGTCCAGGAGTCAACGAGTAATAAAAGGCGTTGAGTATCATACTTAGTGAATAATAAGTGAGGCACACAGTAGATCGTTGAACTCTTGTGAAGCGGGACTTAAATGGTTTGATAAAAATAGAGAGCCATAAATGATGATTTTTAATCAATCTCAATAAAGATGTACGAATCAAATATTTGTAATCTTCAGGTTCTTCATATGACTGAGGATATAGAACAGCCGTTTCTTCAAAGTCTCCTCTATCAAGAGCAAGCCATGTATTTCCAATAAATTTTGTTTTTACACCATTTTGTATATCAAGAACGGTTAAACTCATTAAATACCAAGATCCAGCATCACCAAAGCCCATACTGTCCGTCCAAATTAAGAGTCTTAAAAGTGGTCCTAATGGTCGATTTGTTGATAGAAGAAAAGAATCAAAGGATCCACTTCTGAATAGATCTCGTGTCTCATCGTTCAGTTTTCTTATTTCAGTGATGTCATTTTCTCCAAATAATATGAACTGTATGTTACATTTAACTTGACTGCTGAGAAAGGGGCCTGTTTCAACAACTATTTCATACATATATGTGTCATTTTGGTGATTATCTGCCATGAATTGTACATTCATCTGTAAATTAAAAATGTAACTCAAATAGTCATGGATATGTGGAAATGAAATGTCAAATAAATTACAATTATAACTTAGGTTTGTTTAGTATTATTATGCTGGAAATGTAACAAAGAGTAAATTTTTACTTTGTAGTGAAATCATAAATCATATAATTATATGCCATTGTATGTTTAAACGTTGTCAAAGTGTAACTTTCTATTTTTGGCGATTACTTTATTTGAGTAAATAATAATATGGTATCAAAAAAATTAAAACGAATTTCATGTTAATTACAATTTATAAAAGTAATAAATAATAAAAATTATTTAATATCAAAGCTATTTTGGCTCATAAAAATAATCAACGAACCATTAAGACATATATAAATGTATGCTAATTTGTTTTTATTATTTGAGGGTAAAAAGTTGCTAGAGGTGTCCAATATCAATGTTTACTTTACTACTATTGAAATATAAGGTATTTTTCCCTTCTAAAGTTGTTCGTTTGATTAATGGGTCCCTAAGTCTGTAATTGAATAAAAGTACATAAGAGAATTTTTTTAGAAAATATGTTAAATGCTAATTTTAGCACTTTATTGACAATGGGTTCTTCAGAAAGATTATATATATATACATATATTTATTTATCTAAAATGAATTAAAATTTTGATGCTTTCATATTTAAAAATAATGTATTTATGTATTCAAATTTTTTTATGTATGAAATGTAAAAATTGTTTGTGTATGAAATGTAAAATTTTTTAATGTATGAAATGTAAAATTTGTTTATGTATGAAGTGTCAAATTTATTTAAATTAGATAGAAAAGTACGTATTTTTTTAGGGGAACCCACTTTGAGAAATACTGGCCTAGTTTACTAACTACGTTAAATAGAATGTTCCATTTGAAAAGTTTAAGGGCCAGAAAAATGTACCTTCGAATAATATGTGACATACGTGACACATAGTTCAACATATAGGTATAAGAACTATTGATTATGTTAAATAAGATTTTATGACTTAACTTAATTAAAAAAGCATACAGCTCTGTAATATCTTATCATCGTTGTAAGGACGTACAATGTATATGAAAGGAAAGAAATGGATAATGTTTTTCAAAAAAAAAATGATTCAATGCAAAGCATACATCCAAAAAGATCTTACAACAAAGGAAAGATGTTACAAAGAGAATCAGAATAATTCTATTTCAAATGCATTTATTTAAAAATCAGTAGCTATGAATTGGAAGGGTACATATTTGGGGGTCAATAAGTTGTTTAGAAAACCAGAGGGAGACAAACAATATTTCTGTCTATATCAACATATTAACCTTACATTAATTAACTAATTCCGTTGCATGTTTAATAGTATTTATTTAGACTCGTTCAAGGAACGATTTTTTATTATTTTTAATAGAACAATCTATACCAATATTTCTGTTAAGACGGAACCGTGTACATAAATTGAAATTGTAGACTGAAATATATTTTTCTGTAAAAAAGTCCCTCAAAAAAATATATTTTATTAAAAAACAGATATTTTATTTTCCTTCAAATGTTGGGTGCCTTGATCAAAACAGACCTTTTTTAGTATACCGAATTTGAAAATGCGAACAGTTCTGATAGAAAATAAAGTAAGTCCAAATATAAGACCGTTTTTAGAATTTACAGACAGATCCTTTACCCTACTGTTTATCCGCCTAGAGCCTGATATATGCTCTTAATATATTTTCTATATCAAATTTTACTTCAACGTCTATGTAAATTCTTAACTTATCATATACTTTATGTATCTAACTTTCGGGATGATACTTCATGAGTTTCAGAGTTATTAACAAGTTTTAAAATTCATTGTCTAGGTTTACAAAAGTTTTTTGATGTGTTCACATTATTTTTCTACCCCAGCGATGAATATAGCAAAAAGAGAAGATGAGAGAGGACAAGGTGATATCTTCTTCTGTATGAAATATGTAAAATTTATTAATAAAGAAAAAAATTATCTTTTACAATCATGAAAGTTTAATATTTTTTTCTCCAAATACTTTTTTATTTTATGAACTCTCATGTAGTATCCTATGGATCAAATGTGTAAGTCAAACAAAAGGTTTTTCATTGCTAAAAATTATCCATTTAATGTTAGGGTGGCTAAATACTTTGAGAAAGTAATCGTATAACGATTTCAATGGAAGTTACGAGGTTTAAAAAAATATGTAATCAAAAGAAAGTCAATGAGTAAGATTAAAAATAATTATTTCTCTATCTCCGTAAAATGTTGAAATTTATCATTCAAATTTACACTTAAAAAAGTTTTATTTATAATGAAGTGTCGAAAGATAAATAAAGACCCTAAAAAATAGATAAATAAGCTCTATATACTGAGTTTGATTTTCGTTTTGTTTTTTCCGATAAAAAGAAAGATAAAAAACAAAATTTATTTTTATGCACATTTGATAGTTATGCAATAAAATTGGAAAAATTTAAAATTAAAATCTTACCTTTTTTATGTCAATTCTGTCCATTATAATTGAGTATATTAGAGCCAACAAATAAGCTATAAAAGTTAGAGCAAGAAAGGTAAAAAATGTTAGATTATCCGAGAAGGATGACAAGGGAAATATCAGATGAAAGTCTATATTGTTCATTAAATAAAATGATCCAGAGGCAAAGGAACTCAGATGCGATGAAAGACAACCAGATTCTTTCCTTGATAAATTGAGATTCTGAAAAGATTTTAATTATGTAAAACTATTTGTGTCATATTACAATTAAATACTTTGAGTCCAAGTCCTTCCCAAATTTCAGTTACTTTGTTAAAATAGTAACAGCCTCCACTATATACTCGAAGTGAGTAATTCATGCTTTTAAAGTCAGAGTCTAATTGTGAGTTGGCTAACGTAAAGTCACTGCAGGTTTTCCCTTCTTTTAAAATGATAGTATTTGATATTGTACTCACTCCTAAATACCATGTACCAGTTTGGTTTTTAATCAATTCATCATTTATAAATAAAGTCTTTGTACCTACACATTGAATAGAAAAAAAATATATTTAGAACATAAAAGCATAAAACTCAGTTTGAGGTAAAAATATTTAAAAATAAACAGAAAAGCAAAACATTTTGGATATATAAGAAAAATGCTTTTATTTTAATATATATGTGAACTACTATTGTTTGCTTCTTTAAAAATGTTTACTCTTTTAAAACATTGGTACTACTAATCTTCTTCTCTTATATAATAGGATTTATAATTATAAATTCAATATTTTTCCAATAGATGTCTTTACAAATGTGTATATTGCGCTGCATAAGTATGATCGGTTTACCACTTTATAAAAGACCAGTTGTAGAAAATATGAATAAAATAACAGAAATCGTCGAGTCCAACCGTCATATAAGCACTGCTTCAATTGCCGTGGAGATAAATATTAATAGAGAGAAAAAAATCTATTAAAAGTAATAGATATCTTTTAACCACACTTTAAGTTTAGAGAACATAAATATTTTAAGTGGATAATGTTACCTCAGAGGGCATATCAGTTGACACTCTACATTAAACTGTTGTTATTTTTTTCTCCTTTCTTATTAGCATGCAATGTATGAATATGGGCTCCCTCAGAGTGTTACTT
Source organism: Lepeophtheirus salmonis (assembly GCF_016086655.4). NCBI lineage: Eukaryota > Metazoa > Arthropoda > Copepoda > Siphonostomatoida > Caligidae > Lepeophtheirus > Lepeophtheirus salmonis. Next base: position 24,396,364 of record NC_052132.2, read on the forward strand.
CGATATTAAATAGTCTGACTCCATAGCCAACATATATTTATTGATGTAATATAGAGGAAATGTTAATTTTTTACAATTCGTATAGACTCATTTTTCCTTCTTTATATAATAATAGGTTAGAAAAAGAGTAATTTTGTACTATTTTGCTTTATTTCAATGATTTATATATAAGGTATTACAATCATCTGATTTAAGCCAAGGATGGTATATTTTATATTATATGAATATCATTGTTATTATTTACATATGTGGTGACACAACTAAAAACTAATGTGTGGTTCTATTTATAATTATCAAACCTATCAAAACTCCACTTTAGATTTGATCAGAAGTTGGGCTTGACTAACATCCAATTTCTCAAATAGATCCGTCCCCTTTCATCCTTGACGATATGACGTATGACTTTCACGTGGGATAATCGATGATACTATTCTAACTTAATAGGACTGCAAACTCAGACATTTTGTCCAACTTCAAGCATTGGTAAATCCCAAACACCCATATTATTCCTTTCTCAGATATGCTCAAATTTCTCTCAGCGATCCTGATTATAGAGTCAGATATTCTTTGATATTGTGATTCATGAGCAGAAACCAAAGTTTGGAGTTTTATTCCAAATAGCCACTTTATGGAGGATAGACCACCCCACTTTTGTGTATTCCTACGCTCTAGTATTGCCGAATTAAACTTATCTATATAGACATGTCGCTTTTCTCCAGTAGTAGTATTTTTCAAGTTGGATTTTAAATGATACAGATTTCTCTTAATTCTACATTATTTTACGTCCCTTATTGTTTCTCAAACTTTTAATTTAATTATTGGAGTCAGATTATTTAACTTTGTTTGTTTAATTCCAATTTTTTGTATTTTTACAATCTTAGCTTTTTATTTTTGGAAATAAAAATGTTTAAAAGCGTTAAATTTTTCTTATTTCTACATTATGATCCAAAATGTTCTATTCTATGCCATAAAAAATATTTTTTATTTTTTTCTGGAAACTCATATTGGCTATGTCTCTTACCTCTGTATCTTTGAAATTTTTGCACTGACGTCAAAATATATTTTTTTAATAATTATTCTACTTTTCTGTGTTGATATGGCCTTGAGAGTTTAATAGTTCTTGTTTCATATCAGCACTTTCCCATGATCAAACACTTCTGACTGATATCCTGTACAGTAGGCTTCCTCAATTTAAATATTTCTTATTGTCGATACTTGTCTTGTAGTCTTACTAAAAGAAGACTTCCCAAATGGTCTTCCATAGTAGAATTTTAGAACTTTGCTTCCTGTGGTAGTGCTTTTGCTCAGTTAAAAAATTAAGCAAAATTCTCCTCTCTCACCTGACTACATTTATTGATATCAACTCTCCGATTCAGGACGGAGTATTCTTCTTGTTAATGCCCATTCAACGTAACTAAACTTTTAATGCCGCCCATATCTAAGAACTGTTCGATATTACCCTGACATGACGAAGAAAGATAGTTATCTAGATATCCTTGCTACTCATCAAATTTGGATATAATTCGAAGAATAAAATTTCCAGAGAGTCATCCAGTTTTTGAATTTCTACAAAACTGTCATTGACTTCTAGAGTTTCTGGTTATAATGAGACGTCTATTTGGGTTATTCTACTCAACTCTGAACTAATATGTTAAAAATCATTTATTATTTTTAACGCTATTGCTTAACTCCAAGGACGTTAAACGATAAATTTGTATTGATTATTCTTATTCGACACATTTTTTGTAATTTTTTTACAAATTTCTCCAACGCAAACACCGTGAGTAAATTTTTTTAAGAAAATGCAATATCTGATACTGGAGCAATGGAAACCATAGCTCCATCAAGTGTTCTAAAAGCAGCGAAGCTGAAGATAGATCAAAGAAAAATTATCAAGATATCAAAGTTTTAAATTTGGCTTAAGAGTATGAAAATTGATTATTAAGGACTCAAGGGAAACACGATAAAATTTGTGTCCCATAACATTGAAGAACTCTAAATTTTATGTCAACTTTTCAGAAAATTATGTGTGATACCAGGATATTATCTTAGAAGTATTTAATAAATTCATTATTGTGTTTTTTCAAATAAATCAGTAAATACAAGTAATTCTGAAAATCATATTGTGGAGATCAAAAGTAAGTATCTACTTGTCTTTATTACGGAAGATAATTGGAAACCAATGAAAGACAAGAAAATGTATATAAATTTTAAAAAGAAGACAGAGATTAAACCTGTCAGAACACTGGTAACACGTCAAATTTCAAATGCATATAGAGATGCAACTTGGCTGAGCTAAGAAAAATGGAGATACAAGGAATCATTGAATCAGTTGAGAAGCCTATAAAAAGAAAAAATATGATGCATATTGTCCCACAAACTCTGAATATGTATATTAATAAATAAAAATTACCCGCCTGCGCCACGTAGTTTCTTTATGAACATCATTGTTATTATTAACATATGTAGTGACACAATATATATAGTGATGTGTCGTTCAATTCATAATTATAAAACCTAGAACACCAAGTATTACCCATTCTGTTCGATAACTTGTTGCTCAAGAGAATTTAACTTGGTAATGCCCTTCTCGTAAAAGCCTTTGTCCCTATTGGCAAAAAGCTCAGACAGCCTATTTTTAAAGACCTCTATTGCACCAAATGTGTACCTTAGCTCATTGGCCATAGACAGGAACAGGTGGTAGTCACTTAGTGCCAGGTACGGGCCATATGGTGGATGCATAAGAACTTTCCATGCAAACTCCAAAGATGTTAGCGGTCTGGCTTTTCTTGATGATGTATTGTTAGCCTATTCACCAATGGTAGCCACTTCTGTTCGATTGCCAGCTTAAAACGGTCAAGTTATACATATTAAGGACATAATTTAGCAAAAACATATTGCTCTAGTCACTGTTGTTCAATACCAACCGAAAAAATATACATTGCAAATTTTCTTGGTAATTTTCAACACTTTTTCCCCTTTCAGGTAGTAAAATGTAAAATTTTGGAATTATTTCGTATGAGATCTCCATACTGGACACTTAATCCCTCATGATTGAACCAGCCAAGTGCAATACTGTACAAAAGCGTTTGTAGTATACACTCAAAGCTTATTACACTTTATTGTAGGATCTAATGCGTCAAATAACAAACAAGATATTTCTTTTATTTTAAATAGGCGGAATATACAAAATTATATTTCCCCCAACAGACATAATACTATTTTTAGGGATTAACCTTTTATATGGATTTTGAAATCGAGACATTTAGGAATAAGTTGAATGTTTTCTTGGGATCTTCGCAAATTCTCGGGAAATTTTTACAGCATATAAAAAAAAATATTATATTATTTTGGAAATCCTTGAGATGAAGGATCTCATATTATTCTATGAGAACGAATAGAGGGAGGAACAGACACACGGTACATAAATTAGAAGAAGAAATTATAAAATGAAAGAGAAGAATCATCCTTCCTCCTTTTGTCGTATTAATAATTGTTATAATCTATAAAGGATTATGTCTGTGTTTCCAACTCCATCTTGGGAAAGAATATAATGGACCCAGTTCTGCGATATGATACCATGTATTCGATGGAAACATCCCATATCTGATTCACTATTAAATATCTCTACTTGGATTCTAACTCTAGCCAAGTATCTATGGAGTCTTTCGGAGTCCAAGTCGCTTCACTCCAACTTATGAAACCTCGGGAAGTAATCAACTTTGCAAAGATGTGCTACAATTCTTGTGTCTTGTTTGCTCATATCGTCAACTCCAGACAGTGAAACACTCATTTCCAATACGATCCTATATTTCGTTTGGACTCTTCCATGTCAAAATGTATCCAAGTTATTCTATTTGTTAAGAAAAGCTTCATTAACTAACCTGGAAGATTCATGCTAGATTTGGTTCGACTTATTAATAAGCAAGGAAGTGAAAGTCAGAATGCGCCTCAATAAATCTTAAAATGTATTTAAGAATACAAAATGAAGTTGAACTCCTACAGGATTAAGGAGCTAATAAATTATAACTTTCACATCAATTAATGATTATTGCTAAATTCAGTTTCTCATTGATTAAAAGTTTAAAGATTATTTTCATATTGTCTAATTTATAGTTCTATTAATCAATTTATTTAATATTATAAAATACAATTTGGGTACATGAATCAATGAATCAATTTGAGTTCTTAATTGATTAATTAGTTCGAATATGTCGCCTTGATTAGGTAATATACCATTGGGAAAGGTGGACCATAATATCGGCTGAAGATTCTTCAATTGTCTTGTCATATTTTTCCTTCAATAAAAGATATTCATCCAAGTGACTGAAAGATTCAAATTCCCCAAATTGACAATGCTTCAAGTGGAATAGTTTCATCAATCCAGGTAAACTTAATGTTGGTATGAGCACCTGTTAGGGGATCCATAATAATGATTTATGGTAGAAAACAAAATGTTGATAGTTTCCCAAGATGATGAGTTGGAGTGGAGCGACTCGAACGCTGAGAGACTCCATATGATACTTGGACAGTTCTTATACGGAGAAAGATTTAACCGTCAATCAAATATGTATTAGAGGTATCCAAGGGATAAATGGCATTATCTTCCAAAGGGGATCCGTAATATTCCTTCCCGAGACGGAGTTCGATGGACAGATATAAACGTGATCCCTTTTAAAAATATTAATATGATTGATGTGAGGGTTGAGGGAGTTGAATGTACCGTACGTCTCATCCTTCTTTTCTTCTTTCTGATCAAAAGCTATTTCAATGATTTTCTCTTCAGTATCTGGCCATTTATTTGGCTATTTTTTTATTCAATTTAAAACACCGATAATATGAATGATTCAATTATTTGATTCATATTATCACACAGCAATTATTTCGCAAATAATATGACAAACATCCAGCAAATAAATATTATATTTACATACTAATGAACTCGAACAAGATAAATTTGGTCTATTATAAACAAATATCTTAATATTATCACATACTATAAAATATAAAAGTGTTGAATTTTAACTACAAATAATTAGAACCTCGAACTTTAAACTTTTGTTTCTCAAAAACTATACGATCAATCGATTCGAAATTTTACAGCATTATATAAAAATGTTGGGTGATTGCATAATAATCTCTTTTGATATACTTGGTTGAAGTACTAAAGAATTTTTGCGACTTAAACCTTAAGTGCCCGACAATTTGAAACGTTCATTGTATATAAAAGATCAAGACTCTTTGCACCAATTCAAATTAGAGAAAATGTAGTTATTTAAAATTGCTGATAAATAATCAAATTCTTATGGAACTATCCAGTTATATTTAAATAAAATGTTAGTGCTATGTTTTAGATGGGGATTGACATTTTGTTGAGCGTGAATATAAATCAGCAGCGAGACTTATAATACAATTATGTTAAGACCCTTCTTAACATCAGTTTTCTGTTACATGATTATGGAAGGTTTTGATATGTATAAAGTTTAATCAATATAAATCTACTAATTTTAAAGGGTTTTTTTTTACATTAATGTTAAACTCCTTGGCAGTCAAAACAGTGCTTACATGACAATTTCCATTATTTTATCCACATTTTAGACAATTGGCTTTCCAGTGAGTGGTATATCTTTGAAATCAAAATTATCGTAAAGAATTCGACAAAACCAAAAAGGAACGTGATTGATAGTATCAGGACAATAAAAACTATTCACATTCTCAGTCGCCTGGCTTTCGCTTTTGTCTTTATCGAAGAATAACTGTAGAATGTGGAGTTTTTTTTTTTGCTGCTGTCCATCTTTGACACGTACTCAAACAATACAGATTCAAACAATCACAGCAAAATCAGCTAATTTTTTTTAGTACATAATCTTATATTTCTAGTGCAATCTAGCGTAAATTAATTACACTTATACAATGTGAGATACACTTTATGAAATAAATATATTGGAAAATTTTTGAATCAGCTCTTCTGAATATAGCTACAAATATTATTATTGAAAGTATTTCACATCTAAAATTTTTAAAATAATGTATTATTTCGATCATCATGAGCGTCCTTAACAAAAAAAAAGCTCAAATAAATTAAAAATTCATGGTAATTCCGAGTGGTCTAATAAACACTTTGAATTTTAAACTTCAATAATATATTTATTCTATTAATTAAAGATAGAATTTAAACAAAATTAATACTATAATTAGATGCGTAACTGAGCTTTTTTAATCATTTATGCAGCCTCCATTAGGGCCAATGATAGGTTTCAAGCGGCGGCAGAAGGCCTGACACCCATTGTGGATGTACTTATCTTTATTAATCAAATTACTAATTTCAATCACTCAACCTTCATTAATCATTGAACTAGTAAGTGTTCAAATTTCGATGGACCATTCGATATTTAGAATTTATATAAATAGCCATGCAGAAAAATATATACTTCTGTCTTAACTTATTGTTATAGAATTGTGTTATTTCCTCATGGATGAAGCAGATAATCAAGCTGGAAGTGATATGGATATTAGTCTGGATCCATCAGTACTAAGTCAATTAAATAGACGTTCAATATTTGGTACAGTCCCCAAAATAAGTTACCTTATATTCTTCAGGATGGGTGCTACTTCATTGTCTATGCAGTGAATCAATCTTTAACTTATCTTTAACCATTTGAAGATAACTCATTGCAAGGTATATAATGAGTACTTAAAGAGATCGAAGAAAAAACAAAGACTGCTTCTTCTAGTTTCCGTTTTTGGTGCAATGCACAATTCCAACAACTTTGCATATGTCCTCGAAAAAGCTTTTGGATGTATGTTCCAAGTATATCGTAGGCAAGCATGAGACTTTATTATTATGGTTCATGCACTTGTCGCTGGAGGTCAACTTCCATCCCGACGAACCCTCCAAAGGATTATTGAGAAAAAGTATGCCTCCGTCTTTGATAGCTTGAAGGATAAGTTAATGACCACTGCAGATGTTTGGACGGGATTCCACAATAAGAGATCCTTCATGATAAAATTTTGGAACGTCTATCTTTTTTGTTGAAATGGGACCTTTTTGAGGGTATTCATTCTTACGACAGAATTGCAGCTATATAATATCAGCCCTTAAAGAATATTTGCCTCACTTCAACAAAACTTGTTGGAACTGTTACCGACAACCTATCAAATTTTCGGAAATCATTACGTTACGTAATCATTGGTTACGGCAGGAAATAGATGGGGAGGATGATTTTGAGGCTGATTAAAATGAGGGACAACGTGAACCTCAGGATATATCTTCACTTTTGAGCAAAGCACATCAAAATCCAGCAGATATTCATCTTGCAATGAACGTTCAGTGTTCAAGTCTGAACATTCATTTTAACGTTGTTTTAACACTGATTACAAAGAATGGGATGAAAACAGCTTCCAAGAAGATTCTACGTTTCAGGAACATGTTTCATTCCACAAATCAATATTGTACTGTCCAATGGAACAAATTCTGAGCATCTTCTTCGAAAGAAAAGTTGACCAAAGTTATAAAAAAAACTGAAGACAACTTGTTCAAAAAGATGGAATTCATTGTATGATTCTTATTTAGATCTTCTATCTTACAAAGAATTATTCGATGACTTGTTTCAGTGCATAAATCTCTCTTTCTTAAAGGTAAAGATATACTGTTCTTTGAATAGTTGCTGGCAGTCATGACCCCAGTGGTGGTGGGACTTGATATTCTTCAGGGAAAGGAAAACACCATATTAGTATAGTTGATAATATTGTAGAGAAAAACGCGTGCGAGGAGACAGGGGGGAGAAAGACACATGGTATGATTGTTTAAAATACTGATGTGATTATCAGCGATAATCACATCAGTATTTATCAGTTGCCTGCTTTATTATGATTTTTGAGGGTGTAACGAAAGTATTTATTAGCAAAATGTTTAATAAAGATATACTACGTATAATTGACTTAGACGATTTTTATCCGTTACAGTAGATTTGGAAACGTCACACTCCATGAAATAGTAATTCATTATGAACCTTATTTTATTTCGAAATTAGTAAATATTTTATACTTTTTACTGATAACTTGATCGTCATTTGGTGTGGACGACTCAAAACATTTTTATATGTATTTCTATAAATGACATCAGTACCAACATCCTCCATTAATTTAATGATGGCTCCTCGGGAAGGGATAGGTTTACTCGTGTATTTCTCCATAAATTTTTTGAACATAGATGATAAGCAATTGATAAGTAATTCCCAAATTCCTGGGCCTCCATTTTCAGAAATCCAGACAGAAGGCGACGTTATTTTAGGGATTTTATTCAGTTCTCTATCGACTATCACCATCTAATATTATATTAATATTGAATAATAAAGGCGGGAATGATGACGTTCTTGATTGATAGAAGACGATGTATATTATTTAATCAATGATGCCATAAGTATTTCTTCTCTTCTGCTCGCACGCTTTTCTATTCTTACCAAAATTATCACCCTTACATATTAGGACAGCTGCCTCCAATTCTATTGGAGAAAAAATATCAACATCAAGAGCTTTTGAAGTCTCGATTAAGAACGTGTTCTTGTCCTGTCGAGGGACAACTGCAAGAACTCCATCAACGATATCGCGATTTTTTTCATTTGAGCACGTGTAATATAGTTGTATATTACTTATTCATATCATCTTTTACCATGCCTATCTTTAAACTACGATGGTTGATGGATCCTAATACGAAAACAGAAGTGAAGATGCTTGCTCTGAGCACCCAACAGACTAACTTAAATAGTTATTTTTTAATATCAAAATAAATTTTAACTTAACCAAGGTTAGGGTAGTTAATTTAACTTAAATTACTCTAAGTCAATTAAATTAAACTTAACTAGTTAAACAAAGAGTTAGCATTCATCGAATTCAAAATTTTCTTTAACTCAACTATATATTAAAAAGTACAATAATAATTTACTTTAACTTAACTTGTTAAAAAAATAAGTTAACTTGCCCATCACTGCTTTGGAGTGTACTATATAGACAAAGAAGAGCCGTTGAAAGACTACAACAAAAAGAAAACGCTCACCCATATTTTTCTAACTGCAATTGACAAGAAATATATGTACTATTATAATTTATAATGTATGAAAGACTCACTAACTAACTAGGGAGAGGAGCAACCCTAGAAGAAGAAGAAAATGGTTTTCACGACATGACTCTTCCGTTAATGAATTGGATCTAAATATATTATAAATTGCAAAAGATGAAGGTAAGATCTAATTTTGAAGAAATAATACTCCACAGAAATATAGCATATACTGTTCGAAATGAAATTTTGTGATTGTTCTTTTAGTTTTACCCTTTAATTAGATACTTATTATATTAATTTGATATTGGTTTAATTAAAACATCAACTTATTTGTCAAATCCAATTTTTGAATATGTTTTTTAAGTGAAATATTTTTTTCTTAATTCTATATTTCGTTGGTGATTGTTTTATTTACATGTAGTGTAGACTTTTTTATTGTTTCTAATACAGTGACTGTGTAATAATAGTAATTTTTTTCTAATAAAAAGCAACTTTTCTATTAATGTATTGAAACAGTATATAACCAGAATATATATTTATATACATCATCATTTAATAAAGTTTCTTTGATGTGTTCTGTTTATTTTTTTTATTTTTTTTTCATATACAAGAATGCACTCATTTCCAATTTTTGCTTAAAATAAAATGTCGTTTTTTTCAGTTTTATATGAACTTTTTTATGAATGCATTCATACAATATTTTTAAGAATATATATTTCAATGCAAAACAACTGGTTGCACTTAATAAAAACATCTTTTAAGCGAAAAAATAAAATAAAGTCGAACTTATAACCCCCACCCTGGATTCTAAACAAAGCTCATCTACGAAACAAGAATATTGGATCAAAACACCATGCACCTCCTAAAGCTAAATATAGACATTTAAAAGCAGAGTTATATAAAAGATTGACTCGTCTTTGAAAATTATAAACCTCTATGCTTTTGTCAAGGAAGTGAAACTAACCATAATCAATTTTTAATCAAAAAATTTTTGTCTGACATATTTATAAATATATTAAGACGTTTTGAGATCATTTTTTTATAACTATTTCTTCAAACTTTAATGGTATATTCAAATTTAACTTTTTTTATCTTTCTCGTATTACTTTTACTAAAAATAATGTTTTTATTTGTATAACAACTATTATAGACTTTGATTATCGCATCTTTTTTCTTTTGTTCTAACTTTAGTAAATGTCCACCATGATTGCCCATTAAAATATGCACGTTCTTTCTTTTCATTGGTCAGGAGGATTGGATTCCCTTTGATGCCCTTCATTATATTTATCCAGCCTCTTGGCAGTTAAACTTTGTAGTCAAGAAGCTGTAGTTTATTATGATATTAAATATCATAAACGATATAGCCATTTACGCATGCTATATCTAGAAAATCAAAGAAATCGTGATGATAACTTGAAATCTAAGTGGTATGAAGCCTTTTTTTATCCATGAGATCAACTTTCGCAAGCCTTTCTTGTTGAGGGTTACAACTGTAGGACTATCAGGGGCATTTCTTTATATGCTTTGTCACTCTTAATATATTTGTTGGGTATTTACAAATGATCTTATGGATCTTCTTTCCTTTCTTATATTATTGCGTATATATAATGTGTATTTTATATTAAGTACTTACTTTATGTAAAATAGTAAAAAATTGTATTAGCAATTATTGTTGAAGTCAAGATTTCAAAGTATCACTTATGACAATGTCAGGAGTCAATGAAGCATCTTTTACATTCGTTTATGTGGTAAATAATTCAGCAGGTATAATTAAAGGCATTTAATCAATTATTAATGTCATCTTCGTCAGCACTGTGTACTTCGTTTAAAATACTAACAATTTGGTCGTCAATAATAATTTTGCTAAAAATATTATTAATTATTCTTTTTTGTCTTTCCATTATCTAGTTCATCAACAACTCGACATTCAATAAAAAAGTACTCATAAAAAATATATCTCTGTGCATATTTTTCTTCCAAATCTATCTACTAATAAAGTGTAATTTAATATGAATTCTACAAAAGAAAAAAAAATATGTGTCTAATCCTGAACATTTTTTATATCTTATAAAAGAGAAAAAAGAAATTACCTTTTATAAAATATTAGTATTCAATATATTATAAATGAATATGCAACCACATCTTCTCATCATGGTCAATATTCAACTTTACATTCTATGTATAAAAAAGGTAACATGAAATACTAATACATGAAATTATCTTGAATGGGATTTAAACGGATTGCATATGTCAATATACAACAATCCCCTTCACTTCATGAAATAGGCGTATAAATTTCCTATTTCTCCAATACATCTTCACATTCTCGATCTTAATCTTGTAGCTCTCATTATTTTCCCCATGATATCCCACCTCTTTGATATGCTATTTTGAATACGCACTTTCTTTTCAGCCTCGAGTACGGGTAAATCTTTTGATCGCCTATCATTATAATGCTTCGCATTTTCTCTCTCTCTTTCTAACGCGATACTGTATTATAAAGGTGTGTCGCTCACAACTTTTATAATTTGACAGAAGTAGGCATTCCATTATAATAACGTCACATAAGTGTGGAAAACGTTAGCCCGTACATGTATTTTACCCTTAGATTACAAAGAGTCTAACTCAAAATTTAAGATTTTGTACTTGCAAACTGGGCCTGGCACTATATAAAGAGGGAATTACATTTTATTCTCATAATATACCCTTGTAGGTATGAAACATTAAAAAATAGGTGAACATCTATCTAGGTTTATGAATATAATACGGTCGACAACTATTACTACTAGTTCTCTTGGAGTTGTGAGTTTGAACAACTGGATCTAATCATTTTTGAATATTTTTCAATTTTCTTTACAACATTATCTTAATATTAGGTATAGTTTTATAATAAAAAAAAAACAATCATTATATAGAAGAAATCAATTATACTTTAAAAATAAGTCGTTATTAGTTTTCTTAACATGAACCGCTCATGTGAAAAAAATAAACTTACAACTAGATTTGCATGTCCAAAAAAACAAACAAATAATCCAACAAGTTAAAAAAATAAAACAACGGATAACTCATAAATAGGTAATGGAAATTTTTTAAGAATATTATTGACACTTTATTATTTTTTCAATCAATACTAGAACAATCGGATTATTATATTGTTACATTTTAATTATTGTTTTCTTTAAAACAACTTCTAATTATCTAATATAGAAAACATTTTATAATTTATTTATTCGTGTTGAGATCCTAAATCTTTGTAAGAGTAATATTGCAATATGGTGACAAGCAATTTGGCCTTTTAGAGAATCTTAATATGTTTGGGATATCAATGACATTCAGATATTTCAACATAAGCCTACAGAAGTTAAGAGGTCTCTTATATATTTTGTAAAAAACATGATCACTTGACAGCTCCGAATAACTATTTATATGTAATAGGAGAGTAGAATATGCATTATATACCAAAATATCGATAAAAGAGAAGCACATTATCTTTATCAGTCCACAATCATGTTCCACTTATTTTCCAATGCCAAGGGACTTTGTAGTAATATAGCAATCAAGCATGAGCATGAAGCGTCTAGCTTATATCTGTATAGACCGTATATCACGAAGTTCAACTTATAAATGGAATTGATATAAATGTGATAGAGGTGAGTGATTTCTGTGTTATATACATCCGGGAAACTGAAGGACTCTTAATAATAGAATAGTTTTCTTAGAGTTGGAGACGAAGCAAAGTTGACTTATTAATAATTTCAAAGAAGGAGCTGTGAGTGGAGGATTAGAACTCCCCTGCTTCTAACTGGGTATCTCAGCCAATTATTATGTCGTTTTATGGAACTCCTTAGTTCTTATATGTAGAAGTATACGATGATTCCGTGAAAGATCTGATGGAGTGTATGTAAAGGGACAATTATTAACGGGATCAGAAGTCACTAATTACAAGTCACCTTGATATGAAGAAGTACCTGCACAATGAACGGATCTTTCCATTAAAGGAGATGAGATCCGCGGAGTGAAACACTTGTCCATTGGATCTCGCCTTAAGAATCGAGATCCCTTGAAAAGAACATTACATTGAAGAGAGTTTTATTATCCACCACCTTGATAAATTCTCAATTCGCGTTGTTATATTAATAGTATTGTTTTAATTTTTGAGTGAATACAACATATGTGAGGTCACTCAGTTCAGCCAATCAGAATGCAGACACTAACCGACACACTTATATTATCCACTACCTTGGTTTTCATGACTCAATTACTCTGGCTTGCTTTTTGACTTTGGCAGGGCTCACATTATTTTATTATCATTTATATTTCATTATTCATTCCACGCCAGTAAATGGATTCTCTTGCACGTCTCCTCGTCTTCGTAATTCCTTGATGAACGGAGTTGAGTTTTGTCAAAAAATCTCTTTGGAACAATGATTCTCGTTCCTTTCAAGACTAGTCCATCATTAACAGTCAACTCATTCCAAACGGCCTTGAACAATTGTACAAAAAGATTTGAGAATCTACACTTATGAATCATGCCAATCTCCATACATTTTACTAGACATTGATAATTTTCATTAAGGAAGGCTATTTGTCTCATTTCTTCAATGATAGGGTCCATGAATCCAATATTCCTAATATTTTCCTTCATCATAACGACTCTGGCGATAGCTTATCGAATTAAATCCTTCTTTCCGTCCTAAGTCTCCTTTTCTTTCTCCGGGGCCCCGACAGGTGCTTTAGAGAGAGCATCAGCAATCAAATGATCCTTGCCTTTCTTCCAGCCAACATAAAGTTGATAATGTTAAAGATCTATCCTTATCTTTTGGACCTTCGTGTTTTCAATCGAATTGAGCAAATAATTATTAAATATCGGAGGGAGTGAATAGTGATCGGTAACGACTTCAAACTTTGGTAATCCCATAAGGTAAATATGACACTTTTTTATTACACATTTGATTGCAAGAGACTTGGGCTCTACAATTGCGTATCATGACTCTGTGTCGTTCACAAATCTCGAATTGCAATCAGCTAATTTCGATCTCTCTCCATGTTTTTGTAGCAAATCGAATCCAAGTCGTTTAGTTCTTGAGGTATATGTTTTGATCCGCTTCTCCTGCTTTGGATCAAAAATTGCAAGAGCAGGGGGATTCATCAACATCTCCTTGCCTTCATTCATGGCTTAAGTATGTACATTTTCCGAAACAAATTCATTTTTTGATTTCATCAGATGACTTAAAGGCACTGCTACTATACTAAAATTCGATGAAACGCCAGCAAGCTGATTTGCTAAAGCATTAAATGATCCCAACTCTGTTTTATTTGTAGGTTCAGGGAGTTCACGGATCCCTTTTAACTTCTTTCCAGCACACGTGATATCATCCTTACAAATTTTATAACCGACGAAATTGATATCTCCACACACAAATATACTCTCCAGGTGTTCTTAAAAACTTTCATCACCAGCCAGGACATCTTCGACAATTTTATGAGCGTTGCCGATTTCTTCTAAGGCTTAATTGCACCTACAATTGAATGCATCACCAGTAGATATGAAACCCATGGGTGCTCGTTTGGAAAAATATCTTCTATATCATTCACTGCATCAAATTTAGTAAAATATTCGGATTTTGGCTTAATTACAGAGACTGGCTCTTTTGGTTTTTTCATGGGGTGAACTAATCTTCTTACTTGAGAGTTCAATTTACTTAAATGAATTTTTAAACGTATCTTTCCGCTAGCTTTGGTACAACGACAATCGGATGACACCCATCTGTTATGTCATCCTCAATCTTCTCTGTCATGTCCTTCATCACCACATCAACCAATGTCCTCTTGACTTGGTCCCTGTAGCAAAAAGAGATTTGCTTCAATCCATGAAATGCAAACGGCTTTGCTCCTTCCAACAGTTCTATTCTCATCAGGGGAAACTTCATTGTCCTCAACTCTTCTCCACAGGCAAATACATCTGAAAACTCATCTATCAATTACTTGAGGTAATTTCTTTTTATTTCTTGGGATATGTTGGAATCTTGGTGCATTTAACATTGGTAACGACTGTTTCTATACTTGTTTCAGTGGTCGAAGGAAATCTGGGTACAAAATTCCCAATCCTATGTATGCAGCCGATAGATAAACATTTCATCTTGGTCAATAACTTTGACAAAATACACAATCTCATTGTGCTGAAGATTTCCGTGTCTAAATATCCACTCAACACCTCTTAAAACTTCCAATCTCGAGCCGTTCACACTCACAATTTTGGGAGTGGCTGATGAGTTCCCTGGTTTGCTTGATTGTAAGTCTAAGTCGAGTAAATAAGAAAACAGTGACTTAAAACTTGCAGAAACACGGTCTCAGTTCTGTTGGGTACAGGTCACCCCTCACCCGTTAGGGGGAGGGTTGTTTTGAAATTTTTGTCCTCTTCAGGACAAGGACTTATATTGGTCTTAAAATTATTTTTTAGTTCCCTAAACAGTGATCCCTTGTGGACCATGTTCCCCATACTTATTTGCTCTCTGCCTCCCTTTGTATATTCTGTTCTAGTACAAATATTTACAAATATATATGAAAATTCTAAAAAGTTGAGACATATATATGTTTGGCGATAACATAAAAGAAGGTCGGAATTTTTTAAATGAAACAGAGAAAAACGCAATATAATTTTTTTACTTCAATGAAAAACCAAAGAGGAATGTTTGAAACAGCCAAATACAATAATAAACCATTGAAAAACTGTCCAACATGTTATTAAAATGAATTATATTAGTTTCAATTTTTATATGAACATACTATTTACAAATTCAGTCAATTTGATTGTGCTGTATTTGAATTTTAAATCGAATTTTGATATCATGAATTTCAGTTGATGAGTCATGTTCTTAACTGGCTAATTCCTTTCTTCTTTTCGTTATTTTCACAACGTGAATACTTATACCAGGTAGTACTTTAGTTTTGGAGTCAGCATTATATTTTACTCGCCCTAATATGCAAGAAGTTTTTTATACTTCTTTAGTATGTGTAATAAGTTTTTTTTTTGTGTAAGAATAATTTATTGTTAGTTTATAAAATTTTGGCAGAAAAATTTGAAATAAATAGGATAATACTTTCAACGAGAATCATTTGGACTCAACTGGTAAGAAAAACTTAATTCTTAACATTCTATAGTTGAATATAATAATTATTATATAAAATAGATTTTTTAGAATTTTACTTGGCATATTTATTTATTAATTAATAGGAAATTATTGATTCATTTAGCAGACTAACTTTTATTTGATAAATTCTTTCTTTTTCTTGCAGAATGATTTTTGTTGTTAATTTCGTAAGAAAAACAAATTGTACATATACAAGATAATGTAAAAAGGTATTAAATTTGTGACTATTTTACATTTTACTGTCATTATTCAAGACAAATGTTCTTCTTTTTTAATTAAAGTATTAACAGTAACAGCAAATACATGTCTTGAATTCTTAAATTTAAATAATGTGTTTCTTATAGTATGTACTTGGAAAAATTTCTGTAATATCTGATAAAGATGAATTGTAGTCAAGTACATGACATCTGTTGGTCTTTTGAGTCGACCTCTATTCATGGTATCCAAAAATGAATTTAAGATATAATTTGTCCCAGTTTCATCGACATAAATAAGATCTGATGAACAAACCAATTCAACACAACATTTCTGTTGTAAAAACTTCATCATTCTAAAGACTATAAATCCGCTGATGTAATAAATTACATTTTATATTTTGGTGATTCCGCCTAAGTCTGTGATATCTATATGAGAAATCATTCACAAAAATGTTTAGGAATCATCTTCAACTAGTTGTAAAAAAGAGTTGAATGGGAAAATTTATTTTAATTAACTTAAGGACCTAATGCTCATTTTCGATAAGAAACTTATTCAATTTTTTTTTTTTTTTTCACTCTCTAAAAAATGTCTGCCACTCAAAAAGTAATTAGCACTATCAAGGTGATGATACCATCCGAATCTCCTTTCAATGGGGGTAGTAATCTATTTTTCTGAGTAATATAAACTTAACGTTTTTTATATTTAGGAGACAAGTCTTACGCCAACCCTGTAGCTTTGTGAATTGCAGTTTGAAATGTTTTATTGGATGAACAGTTACGGTTACCAGATATTGTTTTCCTTTTCAATAACTATTCTCCCAATCAAATTAGATACTATATTTGTATTCTTTGATCGTTAGAAATTGGTTTTTACTGCCTTAATTTTATATGAAAATGTTTTGATGTAAATTAGCAATTCTCCGTTATTTTTACCATAATCATTTAAAGCCTCTAATGTTTATTCATAAATTTTTTAATGATAAGTTAACTTTTTTTTAAAGGATATGGATGAATTGCATGATTAGTTAATATATGCACGTATTTAATGCCCATGCGTATTTCCCTTTCTTACATAGGTTTAATGTCGTTTAATTTTGCAGTAAACGTATTTTTTTTATTTTCAAAAGACGGGAATACGACATTTTTTCATGACATCTCAGTATCTTTTATTATCAGTGTTACCAAATAACCGATTTTTATAAGGTTCAGTTAACCTTAAAAAGCGCGGCTCCGAAGGACTTTGCCACTTTTTTGAATAAATATAAATTATAGTACTTATATCACCAGATACGTTTACCATACTTTCCTAATATTAAGAAAAAGTATCCCAGCTTACTTTTATGTTATTGCATCACATATGTAAAATAAAATGATAAAAAAAACAATGTACATGAGATAAAAATATATCAAATAGATAATCAGAAAGAATATTTATAATAGTTTAATATTAAAACTTTGGACTTTAACTTGTCCATCATGTTATTAAGGGTAAGATGGCTATCCGATTAAAACCCTTGGAGAATATTTGAAAACGCATAATTTCTCTATTGTTTAAAAATAAGTCTAATTCTTTATAAACTTGTAGGCAAGTAATAGAAGCCAAAATTGCACCACTATCACATACTGAAGTTTTGTTATCGGCAATCTCCCCTTTAGCGTCCAATATGTCATTTGGGAATTTATTCAGCTCACATTTACGAAGAAAATTGACTCTTAAGTGTGAACTTACATTTTTATATCTACAAACTCTAGTATAATGTTTTTTTTTATTACAGTTCTGGCATTTGTTCTCCTTTGCAGGGTACGGTATTCCAAATTGGTGGGATCCTTGAAACCACACTTTTCACAGGGGTTATCTTTTCCCCTGGTCCATTATCTGCAAAAAATTTAATTCCTCCTTCTTCTATGGCCTCTACTGTTATTGTCAGCTCTCGAAAGTTGATTTACACCCTTCAAAACTGGATCGTTTAAGCTGTCTTGATTGCTCTTAGCTGTTTCAATGGTCCTACATAAGTTAATAGTGTCTTTAAAATTGAGCTACAAAGTTTTTTCTAAAAGCTTTATTCGAACATCTTCATCCTTGACTCTGCAAGTGATCAGAGTAGTCAACCAATCCTCTGATTTCACCTTGTAGATATGCCTTCTCTGCTAACGTTTTTAACTCGCCATATATTTCGTCAATTATTTCAAAATTTGCTTGCCTACGTAGCTTCAATTTGTATCTAGCTGTTGCAATTTGTTTTTTTTGCTTTTAGATATTTACCCACATCTTCAATAACTTCCAAAACACTTTGGGATTTCCTCACGGTGGCTAACGTGGTGGTTTTCACATCGTCTGGCATACTCTTAGGTATCTCAAGGTATGTGGTGGGATCGATTTCTTCACCCGGGAGTCTTTGGTACCTATGGTGTCACGGTGCTAGGTATTTCCTTCTTAAACCATCTGCTGCTGTATATAATAAGGTTACGTGAAATACTAATACATAAGATGATCTTGAATGGAATTTCAATGTAGGTACATTCAACATGTTTATTTATACGTATTACATTTGTCAATATACAACACCTTTCAACCCCAGAGGGGAAACAGTGTCCAACAATTTAAAAAACCCTTAACTTTTGCATTTTTCATCAAATCATTGCAAAATTTTCAACAAATATTAAATAAACAATAGAAAAACGAAACTATCCATACGTAAATAGCTTAACTGTTTTATGTTTGGTCATGTTATGTCTTTTGGTGGTGAAATAACTAAATCGGTTAGTCACTATAAGTCTTGGATGATCTCTAGGCTTAAGAGAAAATGGGGTAGAAAGATTATTTTTCTCTCAAGAAGAGAAGCTAGTTCAAAGGGGAAAAACATGCGTGAGACGTAGGGAAGATTGTAAAGCTCAAGAACCGAACAAGCCTGAGCTAATAGATTCAAATCAAGCATCAACTGTTTATTCCGATATCATTCCAGTTTCATCCACACCGGCTACGCAGCCATCTAGTGATACTAATGAAAGTATCTCAGATACTACAGGGCAAAAAGTTACTCCTTGAACCAAATTCAACATCAAAGACTCTATGTAATGATAAGCCTAATACACCTTTTCTGAGCTACAAAGTTGTCGAACTCCGTCGTACTAAGTCCCAATCACTTACCAAACGTAACAGAAATGAATTCCACTCCAACTGCCAAACGTCAAACGAGATGAAGAATCCCAAAAATAAAAATTTCAAAAAATTTAGATGTTTCATAATACCATGTCTAACTCGTCTATATCCACCTCCCGTTATATTCAACGACAAAATTGTAGAGAGTCCCATATAGGTCTCTAGATCTTTAGAGATTTTAGAAGGAAATTTGTTATTTTGTGATGGAGTTTATTAGTCAGAGACATTCTTGGGGTTATTCATCTCGTAGTGGCTACAATACAAAAAATTGTTGTTAACAATGGGACAATCGATGAGCCTTTTGAAGTATTGCAATATTTTCCTAAAAGGTTCTCGGAGATTTTAGGAGGAGAGAGACTCAATTTCCCGAAGAAAAGGAGACCCTCAAAGGTTGAAGTATTTACCAAGGCTAACATCGTAAATTATATAAAGAATGATTTCAAGGTTTCCGAAGCATCGGGTCCAGATGGCCCTTGTGGGCGAATTTCTCTCTCTCGCCTGAAGAAATTGCGCCATACCTTTTAAAAGTAGGAAAATCCATGGAGAAGTCTGGAAAAATGCCCCTTTCTCTTACCAAAGGAAGGATAGCTCTTATACCTAAAAAGGATGATGGCACTGATTTCAATCACTGGAGGCCCATCACAGTTTTAAATGAAGCTTACAGAATATTGTCTGCTGTTTTAGCTAAGCAAATTGAACCCATTTTAAACCAAAAAATTAAAGATGAACAAAAAGGTTTCCTGAGAGAAATATAAATATTACGGATATTTCATTAAATATAACTACAGCAACTGAGTCTCTAAATAGGAGTGGCAAGCTTGGTACATTGATTGCAATTGAGTTTTGCAAAATATTTGACTCTGTACGTCACTGCCACATTATGAGATTTGTTAAAAGGTTACTCCGCAAACGTTTTTTTATCCTATTAGAGCTTTACTCACTAACGGCTGTTCTATAATTTCGTTGGATGGTAAAATGAATGAACCCATGTTAATAAGAAAGAGCTGTAGACAAGGTTGTCCAGTCGCCCCTTGCTATTTATATCTGCCGTCGATGAACTAACAAGAACCATTTCGAAAAAGTATTTGGGATTTGTTGTCTCCTTTTGTGGGACTCAACATCTAATTGACCTATATGCTGATGATGTAACGTTAATGATTGAAGCTAATTCGGAAATTCAACTTCAGTATAGGATTAAAGTTCTTTTGACTTTTTTAACAAATTTAAGGTCAACTCTAGATTAGAAATGAATCTAACGAAAACCGCCATCCTTCCCCTTGGAAGCCGAATAGTTCTACAATAATCGAAGCTTGTAGAGTTGTACCGAAGTTCAACATTTTAGGTATCGAATGGACAACCAATGGGGTATCAAGGGGTAATTGGGTACAACTAAATATGATGGTCAACAAACAGATCCAAAAATTCTGTTATTTATTTCTACAAAACAGCATTGATTTGTACTATTTGAGAATTGTTCCTCTTGTATTATACAGAACTACCTCCATTCCTTTTCCAGCAGAATCTGCAATGATGCAAGAAGATGCATGGTTTAAGGGGCTCTTCCATAAACATTATATTACAGCTTTAAAGCGGCCATAGTATAAATTAGGTGGTGGGTTCTGCCTTTTATCTAGTATATGTTACAAAAGCGTTGTGGAGGAATTAGGTATATACTCGTTGAGAGACTGGAGGGTGAATTCCACGTCCACTAAATATTATGAATGGATCCAAATGAGAACACCCTAACTAATCGGGATTTGGAAGTTTTTTGGCCACTTCTAGCGTCTATTCAGATAATATTACGGAAAGGAAGGCTTACTTATCATTCAACAATTGATATAATTCACGAAAATAGGACTAAAATGCTTTTTGTTTATATGTTTGGGAATCTGTTTTTATTAGAGAAGACTGCTCTCCATCATACCCTTTTAAGTTATCATGACTTAAGCCAGAAATCTATCTTTTGGTGTGGAAGATTCTGGTTTATTAAATACTTTACTCCTTCAAAACCATGGTTTTTAAAAATGAGCTTTTGCCAAAAAAACTCATCGGTGGAAGTGAAGTCTGTGTCTGATAAATATATCGTACTACTCCATCTTCCTCCTTCATGGGACGAAGAATTCTCCAATCAATTTCTGGAATTTCAGACGGGTCCAAATTTACGATACAATTTCAAATATCTACTGAAAATTCCAAATTTTATTATCTGTGCTAAGACTACGGTTTATGTTCAACTCTACCCTACACGCTTTTGCTGATTGCCCAGTTTTGAGAGTAGTCAATTATATTATCCAATTCAACGTTTGTGTGACAGAATATATTTCTTCTAACTTAATAAAGGCAAATATATTAATTGGAGCTTATAAGAAAAATAAAAATACTTCTCTTTTTCACAAAGCCGTGGAGTTTGCTTTAGTAAATATTAAATCACTCATTGCTAAAAAATAAACTATTGACTCTCCATTACATGTGGAAGAATTAAGAGCTATAATAATCAGAGCAGCTGCTCGATATTCAGCACTTTCTATCAAAATCCCTCTGTCATAATCTTCGTCATGGGCATGGGCCGGAGATATCATCAAATTTGTTATCTTTGAGGTCCATGCAATATTTTAATCTCAAAAAGTCAATAATAAGAAGACATCGTCGTTTTTTATTAACCTTATCTGATGTTTGGAATTTTTTGTTGAATATTATATCAGGTTATTTTACTTCAGGACATTAAATATGAACTATAATGTTCATTTATGTTTTTTTAAACGTAATTGTCCTGTTGCTTTTTATTTATATGATCTACTTTTATTTTGATGTGTATTCATTATTTACATTGTTTGTATTGAAGAATATAAATTAATTATTTTAACAAAAAAAAAAAATAGCTTATGACAGGTAGAATTTTAATTAATCGAATTTCAAAAATGACATTGTTTGAAGACTCATATAAAACCTATGAAAAAATGTTTTTATAAATTTTAAAAATATACTATAACTTTTCAAAAATTTAAAAATATTCTAAATATCATAAAAAATAATTAAATGACGGAAAAATCAAAATATAACAGTGCTCCGAGGATGCAAAGGGTTAAACAAAAAAATAGCTCTGAATAATTATTATGTTATATAATATCATCTATAAAGTATTATACATAATTTACTATCAAATCTTATATTATAAAACATAGTTTTTAAGATGTGAATGTACAAATTACATAATTGAACTATATAACACGATATATGTTTTCAAGAGAAAAATTCTTACTAATATCTTATTGATTAAAATTTCTTCCATTTCTAAAAGAAATATATCTAAATGACAACTAAAAATATATTTATTCTATTTCATTCGTAGGTGCCTTAGAATATTTATACGATATTTGTCTCTTACTTTTTTGAAAAGTACAACTGGTTCAAGGGGATTATATGCTACTACAAATGAAACGATAAATCAAATTAGTTCTAATAGAAACTTCTTATATTTTTAACCCAGTATCAAGTGCATTAATGTATTTATATAAATATAAGTTAGGATGAAGCTAATACCTTTACTTTGTCTAAACAAACTAATTGTATAAATTTTTATTTTTTTACATTTTATTGAAACATATTGGTAATGCAAAGTCAAGAGTACACACTCTTACAGCATGACTATAACTGATTTTGATTATTTTTGGTGAGCTGGCTTCCTTTATAAAATAAATGAGTAGGTAAAATATTAGGATTCTGTGACTCACCTGGGCCATTCTAGGGATACTCCGATTGCGGCCTAATGCGTTGGACCAGTGTTGTTCAGAAAGCCGTATTTCCACTCGTAGAGACTCGATTAAAAATATACGTCAAAATATACACAAAAAAAACAACTTTCGCTTATTCTAATTAAAAATTAAAGTTTGGGCTCAGGCATGGCCTTCAAAATGGACCTCTTTCCAAGTTGTAAAACCGATTTTGTTTTAATTTTGCTAGAACAAATTAATTTTTACAGTAGTACCAAATCAAGATTTTTTTGAGTGTTTCTTTGAAAAAGCAGTCAAGTTAGCCAAACACAACTTTATTGCAAAGGCCCAAAGCAATTTCTTAACAAAAAAGAAAGTAGAAATTACGGAGGAAGAAGTTGTGGTAATTGGTGATTTTCAGAAATTACAGTTTTATGTACTGTCCAGGATGCGGCTGAGGCATTTCATTGGATAAAGCACGGGTTAAAATAAACCTTTCGGTTTACAATTATAAAAATAAAGGTAGGATATCCCGCCACTCTTGCATTATTATATCTGAGCAGCCCTCACGATCTTGTAGGTGTAAGTTTATAAAAAAAATATACTACTTTTCAGATAGGTGCGTGGGCAAATATGAAAATTGTAAAGCCATGGTGAACTTCATGTTTCACCAAATGGGCATTTAATTGTCTGCTGAGTGGCATTTTTTTGCCATAAGTAACAGCAACGGACCTCCAGATGGTGTAGGTTGCACTATAAAATAGAAGCTTCAAAAAAATAACCTACGACGTCCTTATAAAATCCAATTATAAAGCTGATTGATTTCTTCGAATATGTACGGGACAATATGAAAAATTCTTCGGTATATTTTGATACCGAAGAAGATTATCAAAAAGAAAAGGCTATTTAAAAACAATGTTTGGTTTTGCAAAAACCATTTATTGTACACAAAAAATTCATTCATTTATTCCCAAATTAGACTGATCACTAAGAGTTTGCAACAATGTGAAACAATATAGTCAAAAGTCGAATCTGTTATATAATTTAAGTTTAAAATGAAAATTATTGACTCTATCCTTGTATTATTTTATAAATATCTAAATTTTCAATTAAATTATACTTAAATAAGAATCCTAATTAATTTTGTTAATCTACAGAAAATATGTATATTATATAAAAAAAGGAGTTCAAATATAGAAAAATAATACTAAAATAAAAATGGCTCTACATACTCTAATTTATGCATTCATTAGGATGATCCCATTAAAATCCCTTTCTAAATTTTTGATATACTTGGAAAGATATACTGTGTCATGTTCTACAAAAAATAAAACAAAATGGATTTTGCTGCTTTGCAAGGGCGTCATTTTGAAGGCTTTACCAGAGGCCCAAAATTTTTATTTTTTATAAAAATAAGATTATGATTGAATATACTTTCAAGTTTATGTTCTTTTGCTGGTTTTGACGTTTTTTTTATCGAACCAATAACAGCGGAATTATGGGCTTCTGAATAAGAATGGTCCAACACAATAGGCCCAAATTTGAGCAGGCCTGAGTCATAGAATCCTAATATTTTACGTACTCTCTTATTTCATTTCGAAAAGCCAGCTCACCAAAAATCATCAAAATCGGTGATGATCATTCTGTCAATTACAAAAAATTGAAAACACTTGACGTACCCAATACTTATATTTACCTGTAGTGCAATATTGCAATATTCATGAAATTATAGGAAAGTGACAATTAGCTTAAATTGTATATTTAGTTTTTATTAAGGTTATATTTTTCTCTCGGCTTGTTAGTAAGCAGGATTATAGAAAATAATTACTAAGCGACTTTGTTGAAACTGTACAAGAAGATTATATATGTTAAGAGTAAAACTGCC
Organism: Lepeophtheirus salmonis; assembly: GCF_016086655.4. Lineage (NCBI taxonomy): Eukaryota > Metazoa > Arthropoda > Copepoda > Siphonostomatoida > Caligidae > Lepeophtheirus > Lepeophtheirus salmonis. Next base: position 24,421,525 of record NC_052132.2, read on the forward strand.
TAAAATTAAATCACACAAAATCTGACAACGCATAAACAATTATAACATTTGAAAGTTGAGATACGTTACTCATATTCAAGGTTAATAGAAATACAAGGTTAGACCATCATGTAATCAGGCTTGCTAGAATTTTCAATCTGATGTATTGTACAGACTGCTGAGCAAGACAGGCAGTTTTTAACAAAATACGTAACCACTCATAGTCTATGACGTCACCATTGCTTGTATTTTCAATTTAATGTATCGTACTTACTGCTGGGCAAGAAAAACAGATTTTGACAAAACATGCAACCTCTCATTTACTATGACGTCAATATTAAAAGCATTATGGAAGTGAAATAGCAGTTGTACATGCGTTAAGGTATAACCTTGTATTTCTATTAACCTTGGTCATATTATTGTAAACTTTTAGTGGAAAGTATATTAAACTCTACTGAGACTCTACTTATTTTTTAAATTTTCTAAATATCTGGTTCTTAGAGTCTCAAAATGTTCCTTTTTGACTATAGATATCATTAGCTAACTTTAAATTATTTTAAATAATATTTAGAGGTAGCTTAACGGCCCAAAAGTTGTAAAATTTTACACCTTTTTAGAAATATTGTGTTTGTTTTGATATCACCTTTATACTACGGTGCTGGACAAAACGATGACCGTCAACAATCGAATAGACTAAATGTCGTATAGACAAAACGTCGACCGTAGAATATAAGTTGAGGGGTTTTTTCCTAATATTCTTGCAATACATCCCATTCATACCTTTCCCACTTGAAACATACCCCACCACTCCTGTCTAAACTACCAATAAGAGGCCCTCCCAACCCCCTTATACAGCCTGAATGTTGGGGGCGGTTTTGGGGTACCTCTGTTTCCCAAAATGGGATGAACCTACTGCCACAATTTAAGCAACCACTTAGAGCTCCTCAAAACCTCTATTTACCCCCCAAATGTTAGGCCTGTTTTCGGGTACTCCCTGGCCCCAAAATGGGATTAAACCTACCTCCACTATTTAAGCAAACATTAAGAGCCCCTTACAACACTTTATTTACGCACCTTATGTTGGCGCTGTTTTGTAGTTTTGTACTGCAGTTCACGATAACCTGTGGGCCCATGGTTTGTTTGTGTGTTTTCGGAGGGGTCCTTTACACTTGTTGAGGTTCCAGCAGTGGTTTTTAATCTGTCTAGAAACTCGAATTCTGAGGTAAAGACTAGGATGTTAAATGGTCCAAAAATGGATGCCTCCATATATTTTATGCTATTTTTTATTGCCCAGACATTCCTTTAACCTACATGAACAAAAGTTTTAGCCCCTCAACACCCCTCTTTTATATCCACAAAGTTGGGATGTTTTCATGTATCGCCGGGTTCCAAAAAGGGATGAAACCCACCACCGTCATATAACTTACCTCCAAAGGAGGTAACTCCCAACACCTCAATTTAAATCCAGGAAGTTGGGGGTGCTTTCGAGTACCGACTGTTCCGAAAACCAGATGAAAATCTCAAACAATCTCACATTTCGAGGGATCCTTCGGGGTGCAAATGATGGGTAAAAGTGAGTAGTGGGGGTGGGTTTCATCCCATTTTGAGACACGGCGATACCTAAAATAGTACTAAATTTTGAGGTATAAATTAATGTTTGTTGGGGTTCCTTATTGTTAGTTTATAAAGGTGTGGTTGGGTAAATATCTTGGACGAAAAATTTCTTGAGTCAAATGTCGTAGAAAGTGTTTTTCATATTTTCAAATGTAATATTTTCTAGTCGACGTTCTGTCGGTCGACTTTTGGTACAGTCGACCTTTTGTCTATTCTACATTTTGTCGTTCGAGGTTCTGTCTGTCGACGTTTTTTCTGTCGACAATTCCACCAACTACCAAATTACGAAATTTAATAAATTTAAATAAACAAAGTTTTTATCAAAAATAATTTATAAACAAATTCCATAACTACGTTTCCAAAAGAAGGATAAGTGCATTGAGATAAATTGTAGCTTAACTAATAATGATAGTGTCAATTGAAAAAAAAAAAGATCCACCCTAACGCCCATTCAAGATATTTTAGTGTTTTCAAATGTAAAAATATTTATTTCATTAATATGGATTACTTGGTTATTTATTATAGTTATTGACAAAATTGAAAGAAGAGAACACATAAATTTAAGGGATTTACAAAAAAGTTTTTATTTTAACTCTCTGTTACTTTTCTTTCAAATCCAACTGCCAAAAATCAATTAAACTCAATAAGTTATAAAAATACAATTTTCTTATCTTTCTTCCTAAAATATATTTAGTTTATTCTTTATAAAAAAAGCAAATCGTAACACCAAACAAAAATGAGCATGGCAATTAAAATGGTCCTTAATTTTGTATATTTGTGTCTTTCAAATGATAAAAATAAATATATTTTAATGAAGAGTTATTTTTTTATCATTTATATTAAAACTATGAATAACACGGGGCAACTATATTTTAACTAGTTTTCCACTTTGATTAAGATTTTGCTTCTTGACTGACTCTCAAGTAGCAATTGGAGTATTGTGATCGATAAAGACAAAGAGTTCACTTGTCCGAGATACAAAAACTCTTTTGAGGTCATTTGCTAGTGCGGTCTTTCTCTCCCTCTGCTGGTTAAGAGATCACAGTAATGTCACTGGAAATGAGGAGCTGATATGCTAGACAGAGGTGGAGATCTGTATTGACCTCCTAACCAAATTGTTGGTATCCCTCGATAATCTCTAAGGGAGAAAGTATCTGCTCATAGTATATACAAACGGCAGATACTTTGGTCGAACCTTGACTTCTTCCGTCAAAGCCGTGTGATTATCCCTAGATTTAGGCTTCGGAGGTGGAAGTATGTCATGGATTTTTCGAAAGGAAAACGGAGCTTCTTGGTTCAGTTTACCACTGGGCATTGTCTCCTAAACCAATACTATCCCCATTTGTATCATGAAGTTAGCCCACTATGACATGCGTGTGGTTTAAGAGATGAAGAACCACTTCACCTGATTTATGAATGTCCTAAATTTATAATTCAGCGGACACGGCTTTTGGTCAATTTTAGAACTTTCAAGTACATTCTGTCTTAAGTCTCTCCAGTTTCTTATTAAAATTATTTCTGTTGTTGGACGCTGGCTGAGCAATACACCATCCCTAGAACACGATCAGGGCGGGCTGCAGTAGGAGATATAACCGGAAAACTATTGCGAGGGCACCACAAGTTAAAACCATTTTTACATGTGCCCCTACTGATTGTATCTTTTTTATGATATGCAGCAATAAATGTTTTAATAATAATAAGATGGTGTGTTTTTCTAGTTGCTTTAATCTCGAAAAACATGAAAACTATCTTTATAACACCACATTTATAGGTGTGTGGCCTACAATGTGTTTTTATAAATATTTTTGACAACATCTACATATTTTAGTGTTTATTTTCGACTTGAAAAAAATAATCTTAAAGCTAAATAAAAGAAAAAATATAGTTTGGATTCAATTTAAAAAGTATATATTTCTGCATATTTTTTTAATCCAAGGATAAAAATTGTAAAAAAATAAAGAAAAAGGGGCACTTTTGATAACAGTCTAAATGAACCCTTGATTTTTGACAAACAATGTAAAATCATTGTTTGTTGTGAGTGAAAATATAAAATTTTACAGGAATACAAAAGCTTATTAAAAAATTCAATATCTCTTTTATTCTTTGATTTTAAATAAATCAGATTTCTTTACTGAGTTTTGTCGTATGTAAAGACATATAATTTCATAGATAAAAAAGCATATAAAAATTAAATAATTCATAAGTTATTTAATATTTCTTGCTTGAAATAAATATTTTTGTATATACTAATACTTTATACTTCTTCTCGTCCTTTCAAGAACATTATATCTTGTTAGTAGACGTACAAAAAATTTAGTTCCTCTTTTTTACTCAACTTAGATGAGTTACAACTCTGCCAACCCCATATTCTTGAGATTTTTCTTCCAGGGAATATGAACAATCAAAAAACATACACTCTTTTTTTATTGATGTTATTCTCTCTTTATATATTCCATCCCTCACGAAGTATAAAGTATTTTGTTTATCGATAACTTGAATCACCACACTGTTCTTTTAACCAAATTGAATAAATGAAGTTTTTTTATTTTACTGTAACATATGGGAATTATAATATAGATTATTCAATTATGCGGCATTGTATTTTAGCTATTCCGTCCACATATTTGTTAACCATTTTTTCATTATGGCCCTTGAACCATGACATGTTCACTGAACCTTTCCACTTGCTAATTTCAGTACCTTTTTATAAATTTTTATTTAATACCTTTGAAGATCAAGCTTTATCCAGATTATGAGTTTTTGCTTGTCAAAAAATCATTCAAATCAAGTTAAACTATTTTTACTAGATGAAAACATGACCATTGATAAGGAATTATAAAACAGGATATTTGCATGATTGTTGAGACACTGCAGTACTGCAGCCTTGTCTTTTCTTTCTGAACAACAGTCTTCCATTCTCTAAAATAAGATCTTCATACTAACATGCCAAGTACATTTTATTATCTTGGCCATTTACCTAAGATATGTTTAGAGTACCTTCCCAATTGACATCCTTATAGATCTGTAGATTAATGTTTGAAATCAAATAAAACCCAAATCTAACGTAATATTACTATTATTCTTTTTATGGAAAATAATGCCATCTATTTATTTATTTTGAAGATGCAACTTTCCTTCAAAAAAAACAAAAAGAAAGATTTTAGTGGCATCAAATGAACAGAAAAAGGATGATACTTTGCTACTCCTTTTATAATATTTTAACACGTGAGTGCATATTTAACAAACAAAGCACTAATGTAAAAAGTATTATCTTCCTTTTAAAATTATCGTGTTAAGGTGTAAATGCAAATAGCTTTTTTAGTTAAATCTTATATATGTAAAGAAAAAGTTTTGTTCAGTATCATTTTAAAAAACCTCTTGCCATATTTCTTTTATATTTTTTGAATATATATAGATTATAAATACATATATTCTTAAAGAAATAATTTTCATTTTATCGGAGATAGTATTTTATATTTATATACATACCATTTTCATTTCTTCGTACATCTCTCATGCTTTTAAGAAAATCACATTTCTTCACAGTAGGTAAAAAATTATATCCAAATAATATAATAATAGAACTATTATCGTTTATATTGCCTGCTTTGATTTCTAGATTCAACGTGGAATAAGGATGAGATATATTGAATTGATGGTACATAATGGGTGGTTTATTATCATAACTCTCTAGTTTTGAGGATACATCTACATGAACAAAATCCTCACTCAAATCGCCACTAATGTCTTTATGAATAAGAAATTCGATGTCTCGGGATAGATTATCGATGATTACTTCATGGTCATACCCATCATAGACTTTAACATCAATTTGTTTTGTTCCTGGATGAAGTCGTTGAGCTGAGATAGGATATATCTAAAATAAAGGCAAATAATATACTGTTGAATTAAAATCCAAAATAAACTAAATTACATTCAATTTATATAAATTATTAATGTGGTTAAGTTTTTAGGACACACTTTTTAGAAATAGTTACAAATTTTCCATTCCCTTAAACCATTAAAGAATTTTAAAATAACTGTAGTAAGAATTTTTGAAATCATTAGTAATTTTATGGCTGTTGAAGTCCAATTATAGTATTTATTTAATTTTTAAAAAGTTCACCCATAATAAAATATATATATAAATGAAGATATATTAAACCTCTATTTGATACAAATTAATTTAATTTCATTTATTAAAAAGGGAGAGAAAAAACAATAAACTATTGTTCTATAATTCTAAAAAACTTAATTTAATTAATAAAAAAAATTTTGACATTAGAAAGTTTAAAAACATACAAATAATTATTTAATGTTTTTGTACTGACTTCTTCGTTTTAAAAATTAAGATTCGTTTGAGTAAATTCTAACAATTTGAACAATAAAAATCATTTGCAAAATGAACTAAAGATAAGCAATATTTAGAAGTTTAGTTAATCAGTTAGATTTTATACCAAAATATATTATTAGTGAATGGAGTTTAAGTAAGTAAGCAGAATGAAGAAACTTTGTATAATTAATTCAATATTCAGAAATAATAGTTTTCAAAATTTATCATGGTTATATGAAAATAGCCTCAAAAGTTAGACTGGAAATAATCTGGTTGAAAAAAGTAACACATGGGGAAATACAAGTTTCAAAACAAATATTTTTTTGACTACAAAATTGCCAAATAAAAATAAAATACAAGATTTGGGATTAAAAAATAAACTTTTAATTGTCTGATTTTTCTTTAAATTGTCTTCAAAAATTAATTTATGTTTTTCATAAAACCATTCCAAAACTTAAAAACCAGTTTTTAAATTTGAAAAAAATACATATTTGAATAAAATTATAGAAAAAGACTGTCTCAAATTGTATAAAAAACTTATCAATTCCCCGGAAACAGATAGGTTTAGGGGGGTTTTACATATGATGCGACTCGCATAACAGGGCTTCAAACACCGTGGAATTTGTATAATTCGGTGGTTGGAATTATACTGACTCCCCTCATATCGCGTTTTTTAAATTATGATAATAAATAATAAGAAACTTCATAATGAGAATTTTTCTTGTGAGTTCGTTTATATCCTATATATTCAAAAAAGAGAAGTATATAATTTTGTAGTGTCCTTTAAGTATTTGATTTGATCCCTATACTTACAACTTTTGATTATTATTTATTACACAGGGTTGCAATTAATATGATTGCTAAATAAATATTGGATAAACTCTGATTATTTATATGTTATATTATTGAAATGACCGGATTAAAAATCAAGTAAATACCCAATTCAGATTAAATCAGCTTGTCTAATTTACATTATTTTGAATAATTTCTAATAAATTAAATATTTTTATTGTCCTCATGATACTCAAAATACAAAGTAAAATAGTAAAAAGTAAATTCGAAAAATAATTCATCCCATTTTGCACGTTTAAGTATTAAAAAATTCCATGCACAATACAAATTTCCTTGCTCGGAAAACCCCTGATAAACGAGTGTTTAAAAATTAGTTTAACTTGTTTTCATTTTTTGTACAAAGCCTACATAACGGATCTCTTTAGAAAACATCATTTAATCAATCTTGTGAACACTTTATAATTGCCTATTATGATTTATTACATTAGACAAAAAAAATTTGCCCATGCATTAAAATAATGTGTTCCGGATTGAATTTACCTCAAAATATGAAAAATACTTTTAAAATCTAAAATTACTGCATACGTGGTATACAAAGAACAAAAAATATACCTTCTATAAATTTTTTTATGCTACCTTAATAAATAAATAAAAAATTTCAACCAAAAATTACAAAATATCTATAAAAATATTATTTTTTTATGTTATTTGTTTCAATTAGAAAGTTTTATTTCTTTATTTTACGACAAACTATATATTTCTACTCATTTGATCAAAAATGAGGAATAATTTAAATTTTGAAAAAGGTTATTTTTTTTTCCTTTTTTTATTTATATTACAATTATTACATGCCATTCTTCGATAAAAAAACATAGAATAAAGTACAATATAAATATTTTATGACAAAAATTATAAATTGAATTATCTGAATGAATTTTATTTTTTTCAAATAAGTACTCCATAGGATTCAAACACAAAAAAAATCGAGTTGTAAGGGTAATTTTCATGTTTTTTGAGGTAAAATTAATCAGAAACAACCGAATCGAACGACAATAAAAATTTAAAATTATGTTGACTACTATTTTGTATAAATACTTTCTGAAATTCTACTAGTATTTAAACTTCTAAATTACTTGAAATTTGAGACTATAATTATGTGTACATTGTATAAGGAAGCATTTCATCCAAATTTTGAAGAAAAAAAAACAAAGAAAAACCGAAATTGTAGGTGTCAAAGAATTAAAAATAACCAATTAGTGCCAAGACTACAAAATATTATACATATTTTAACACTTCCTTCTATTGAAGTGATACCTTTTAAAATAAAAATTGATCTAAAAATCTCAAAACTTGTACATATATTTGCTAACTGTTCTGAAACTAACTGTATAAAGTTTTTCCTCCAAAAATTGAATGCCCTATAGGTCCTAAATATTGAAATAAGTTTTTTTAATTTGAACAAGATGGTAATAAAAAAATAATTGTACACTTGAAAAAAAATTACAAACGAAACTCTTAATTGCCATCCAAATTAGATTACACCTCTTTCTATACAATGATATTAACGAAATAAAAAAACGATCTAGTTTTTTTTTCAAGTTTGTAACCTTATTCCCTGAATAATGTTGTGTCGGGTCTTATATAAGATGAAGGACTAAAATCCAGTCCAGTTCACTCCAGTCAAGTTCATTTCCACTTTTTAGCTCTTAACTAAAATGAAATACCGACTCTTCAAGTTGTCATTGAGGTGTTTCTTGATTTTATGTATTTATATTTTTGTGTTGCATTTAAGGATTGGTTTTTGAGACAAGTCTTAGTCTGGACTAGACTGAAATAGTTGTAACCCACACAACACTATCCCTGATTACTAAAATAAAAAAGTCGAAAAAGTATTCTTACGCTTTAAATTACGCCATTTTTTAGTTTAATTCAATTAATAAAGCCACAAATATCAATTTTAAAAGTACTGCATGTTTAAAGTTGATTAAAATAAGATATTATCCTCATGAGCATTGTTAGTAAAAATAATCATTAAAAAAAATTATGTAAAATTACCATAGTTATTGTATCCCAACACTTGGTTACTATAGAGTAGACACCAGTACATTCATAGCTAATCATGCCTGGTATATTTGTATTTGGACAAAAGCCAAGAGGAAACTGTACAACCGATGGATTGTTATCGAATTCAAACCTTAATTTCATATCTGGAATGCCATCACCATCTGTATCCTCTCCAATCAAATTAGACGCATCAAATCTTTAAAAAGAAAAATATGTTGTTAATTTTTTTATATTAATGGTCCTTTTTTTTTAGGGTAATAAGACAAAAGGGCCAAGCAGTACACATCTAACGTAAGAAAAAATGGCCGATTCTTAATCTGCCAAGGACAAAACCCCTCAAGCACAAAAACTCACCGACTTTATTATTGATAAATAATTGTATATGGAGGATAAATGATCCCCATGATTTAACTGAGTGGAAGTATGATATATGGCAGAGGTCGGTAACCCCCGGCCCAAGGGGCATATTGGCTCGTTAGTGAATTTTGACCGGCCTGCCATTGTATCATGAATAATCATCTAAATATAAGCATACTTCTCCACTATGACTCCGCAGCGATAGCTGTTTGGCCCTCTTACATGACACTATATAGCTGTCTGGGCCTTACTCTCCAAAAGCTTGCTGACCCCTGATATATGGGATAGTCCTTCCCATCTTATATTAAAAATGAAACTAGAATGGGCATTTGGTAGAGAGCACAACCTCCGTTTAAAATCAATTTAGTTATGTAACTAAATTTGTTCGAAAGTTATGATCGATTGTGTATCTTTTACGTTTTGTATTTCCATGAACTCTTAAAAGTTGATTGCCTTTTTCAATGACCATATATAATCTATGTAACAAGTTTGATCAAAATCGATTAGTAACTTTTGGTGTAATCCTGGTGATTAACAAACAACCATGGGCAAAAACATACTGTCTGTTCAACTTCGATGATATTGGTAATTATAACAATATTTTTTTCCTTAAATACAAACATATTACTACGATCAATGTGTTGGTTCTTAATACCATCTTTAGCCGCATACAAATTTTAATTTATAACGTAAGGTCAACCAATTTCATTCTTTATAAATCATTTTCTTAGAAAACCTATCGCTAAGAGACTATAAAATACGCATTTTTTTGTTTTTAGTATTTTAGAACTTAAAATGGTTGAGTCATTATACCAAAAATTTTACGAAATATCAAAGTTGAGCTGGTTATTTTTTTTCCTTGTTTAATTTTACTTCTGCAACGAAGTTTATGTTTTTGCCTCTATTTGTCTATATGGAGAAAGTTACAATCGATTTTGATCAACTTAGTACAAAGATTATATATGGTCACAGTAAGAGGTCATTAAATTGAGAGAGGTCAAGGTAACCCAAATCGTAAAAAAGCATAACTGAAAATAACTTAATAAAAAATTGAGATGCATGACTTAATTTGATTTTAGGTGGTGGTTTTGTACTCTACCGAGAGTACATTTTTTAGTTTATACTGTGTGTTGTTGTTGTTTTGTTTTTTTTTTCTTGTCCTCGGGGATTTTTGATTACAAGTTTTTGTTTTAGTGAATTTGTACATATCTATTCTTTATCTTATTTCTATTATGTTCAAAAGCAAATTTATTCTACTCCAACAAACAACTCATTTTGTTGCAATTGCAATTTAAAGAAATGTAACTACAATTTGACTAGAATAAAGTTTCATTGTTATTTAATTTTTTGGATGAAACAAATATTTTCTTTTGAATATAATAATCAAAAAAGAAATAAAAGTTATTATAATGTTTTTATCGTTATAGATAAATCAATATTTTAATGCATATTTTGATCAATTTACTTTGAAATAATCATTTGGAATCCAGTCGATAATGATGACTTTAAACTTTCTCCTGGTATTAATTTAGACACAAGACTAAGTCCAACATCGTCTACAATTGAGGCTATTTTTTTAACTTGTTCAATGGAGTGTATTCTTGTTAACTTTAAAGCATTTTGCTTAAAGGCATCTTCAGGATCGTCTGGTATATCTGCGTCGTCTAAAAAATTATTACGTATAAGTAGTGAATATTTAAATGCATTTAAACTACAAATTTCTCATCAATACCTTCAGGAATATCTGTATCATAGGGCATATACTCTGCGTTAATCTTGTCAGATATGGGAATATCATCAGGATCATTGTTGTACAAAATTTCTTTCAGACTCTGAAAAACCAAAATGATTTTTTAGTGTACAATAAAACTTAGCAAAAACTTACATTTAGCAGTGTAACGGCTGTTCCGGCAGTGTTGTCAATAATTGCCTTTAAATCACTAGGGTTTTTCACATTTGTTTTTTTCAATGCACCAGAAATAGACTAAAACAATTAAAAGGACAAAATTTTACAAATATTTACAATTATTATTTTTTTAAATTAGGTTAAATTGTACTTAGTCAATCATAACCATTAAATTAATTTTTTCTTAAAACAAAACAGCAATACATATTATGTTAATAATTCCTAAAATAGAAAAAAATATCAATGAACAACAAAAATCTTTACATTCGTAAATAATCAAGCTTTATATATTTAATATACACTGATTCAAATATTTTACACAAGTTATTTTTAGATAATAGTAAAAGTATGTAATAATATTTCAACACATCCAATTTTTTTATATCTAAATTTAAATTATGTATATATATTAACTTACAAATCGTGGTTTAAGTGTCAACTTTTAACAAAAATTAAGATATTATTATTTACAATATGAGTGATTTTGACATTAAGTCGATATATTAGATTTATTAATACATCAAATATTCGGAAAAAAACTAAAATTCGCAGAAAGTTTAGATCCGATTCTACTAAATAAAAAACAGTATAATTCTATTGGCAACTATTGCAGTTTAATTTTTTATTACATCAAATATATTTTTTGTATAATTCATATTAAATATATGTAAAATAATATAATACGTATAGTCAGCGTGAAACTGTTGGTACGTCATTGTTTTCAGCGGAATGTTTGGTGCAAAGAAAGATCAATATATGAGATAGTATAGATAAATATTTTTTTCAAAGTTTAAAAAAAAATTAAAATGACCTTTCAAATCCAAAAATTCTGGTTTTGTGGCCTACAGTGTGTTTTTGTTGCTAATGACATTTTTTGCCTTTAAAGATCTAAATTAAATAAAAAACACTAATTTCAATTTGTAAGAAAACATTTCCAAATTAATTTCTTTATTAATTACTTATGTAGCTTTTTCTTAATCGGACAAAATACCTTGTGAGTAAAAAAAAAAAAAAATGACAAAAATAGGTTATCTCTTTGAAATCCCAATATTTCTCGTTTTTGATCACAATTGTAAAAATCATAATTTGTATTAAATTAAAACGTACTTGTTTACAATAAAAGAATTTTGAAAGCTCTACTAATTAAAAGGTAATGTCAGGCTTGTGAACGTGCGTTCAATTAACAGAACTGATTTTTTTTTACCCGTGAACGCTAAAAATCCTAGTTTGGTGTTCCGTTCCAATAGTATCTCAAAAATATCAAGAAATCAAAGTTTATATATTTTCAAGTTTTTTAAAAATGATTTAAAGGGCTACTAAAGCAAGAGGAACGCTTGGAAGACCTATGTTGTGGCAGTGGCACAACAGGGGAGGGGGGGGGTTCGGATTCGGACCTTTTTAAAGGCTCTTATCGAACATGAAAGTTTCTAGCCTCCACCTCAACTCGAAAATATGAACTTGACCAGGTCAATAATTATGAATCATGGGGCAGAAGCTCATCATTTGGCCGTGAATGTGAGCAAATAGGCTACTATAAATAATAAATTCTGCGCTCTTTTGTAGAGAGGGCCGAAGTATATTCCTGCTAGAACATTCCCTCTATGTAGTTGGACTTTCACCTCCTTGATGACTTCCTGGTATTCCTGGGTCCCGATTTGTAGGAACTAATATGGGAGCATCCTCTTCCCTTCTGATCCCACGATGCGATGTTGCTGGGAACTTAGTCTGTTTGACCAGCAGAACCTCATTTGCCAATTAGGCAAAAGTAAAGATCATTCTTGCAGTTTCTCGACTAGTCCACGTTTCAGTTTTTCTGAATGAACTGATTTCAGTCAGTTACAGTTAATTTGAAGGCTAATAATCCCCAAATTATTATGTTACAAAATCTTGAGAGTTAGTATACAAATGAAGCCTCCCATACACATAAAGTGGAAGTCGCAAGTTGATGTCGTACGGTGTAAATGGTACTACCTTATGATTGGAACGTGGAACATAACGCAAATGATGGGTGAACGCTGAACGAAGAAAAATTGAAAGGAACACTAACAAGCCTGGATAATATTATCAAAGTTCATTGATTAGCTTTGGGAAAATGTAACATGTATTCTTCACTTAATTTAAATACTTTATAAGAAGTATCTCAATCATCCAATTTAAGAAAAGTATGCCCCGTTCTGTTTGATGGATGTTAAAATATGTTTGTCTTGATGAAACACGATTCCTCTCCTATTCCAGTTTTTTTTAAATCCAGCCTTCTACAAATGGTTCAAAACAGTTTTATTTTCAATGTTCAGTTCTCGGACGATGTTATGACTGCTAAAATGACGGTCTATGCCAATATTTTCCATGATTTTATCGGTATTTTTGACATATACTGGACGCACGATAATTAACAACTGAACCACTAAAGCTCAATAATGTCAAAAAACGTTGTAGTATACACCTTCACAACACTTTATCGTTTGATCTGATGTGCACAACAATGAACAAGCTATACTTAGTTTAAAAAAGGGCGGGAAATACGAAATTACTTTTGTCCAGCCTATAATATAAAATGTTGCTCATTATAGTGACAAAAAAAAAAGAGAATATCTTGTTTATAAAATTCATTTTCATGTTTCACGAGATAAAAAACAACTAGGAATATTCAACATCTCAATATAATGGCAAAAATTAGATGCATATTGTAAACGGTATTGATTCCTAAAAATCCATACCTATTGCTGAAACTCTACATATTATGTATCAAATATAAAGACACAGTGTTTTTGTCTTTTTGTTATTGTATTTATTTATTTATTACAGAGTTTTCCAACTTTATTTAATGTTCACTTTGTTGAATATATATATATATTTTTTTTTCATTTTGAATTATTTTATCAATTTGGTAGACAATTTAATTTTTTTTTGTAGTTATATAACCTTCAAGAAGCATTATTGTTTAGGAATTAAATTAAAATAGATACATTTTATGGATGCATAAGGATTTAATTCGAATACTTTTAATTACCATAAATTTACTTGAACCTGTTGAAATTATTTTCCCGTACAAATATTAAGATGTGATGGGAATTAATTATAATTTTATTTCATAATTAGTAGGAATTGTTATTAATTCAGTTATGAAACTCACATTAAAACTTACTTATTTTATTTTATAAACAATTGTTATAAAATAATATCGACAAATTAAATATTTAATTACATATTAATTTTATTAATTTTCTGGGTGTGTTCAAAACATTTGATTTTTTTTTAGATATAATATATGTAGAACCTTATTTTTATTTAGTTCGAAGTAGTGTTGTTTAATAGAGGTGTCATATGGTAGTACAGAGGAACTGATGTGTTTAAAAGGGTACTTAACTGGAATGCTTCTAAAACCAGTAAAGTACCCTTTTAAACACGTCAGTAGGTAGGTGGTAATTTAGCAGCTGTTCTGCTAATTCACAGTGGCATCAACAGTGGACATTTTTTCATCAGAAAAAAGCAGAACTTTCCCCGAATTTGGTTAGCTTTGAGAAAATTTAGAATATTCTTTGCTCTTTCCAACCGTCTTGCCTTGGTCTGTTTAGAGATAAGATGTGTTGTCTGTCTCTATGATTTTTTACCTATGTCATTCTGGATTGGAAAAAATTAAATGTTCACCACAACATAGGATCAAACCTTTGAAAAAATACACTCCTGGTACTTAAAACATATTTGTGCATACAAGCGAATTATTTAAAAAAAAATGATATAGTAGAAGGGGGAGGAAGAACATCGATATTAAAGAAAAAATGAAATTTTTAGTATTTTATTTACTCTCACTATCAACGTATAATCAAATGGCGCATTGACCGCAAGATGAAACATGATTGTCTTACTTTTCATTTATAAATTAGCTCTCAATATGATCAATGCAAGGTGTAATTAAAAACAATTGAATTTGAAAAAGAATTATTTTGGCTTAACGTCAAAATGATGCCCATATCTTAATTCAACTTAATCATGCTCACAATTATAAAACATCAGCTATGAGGACCACATTATAAATTAATAATACATGAATTTTTCGATTTTTGTGGATTTTTTTTATTTTATAATATCTGAAAAAATATAGGCCTTTATATCTCATGAACCAATTATCTCATAGAAATAAATATATATTTGTGGTTTGAAGGTAAAATTAGATGGAAATTCTAAATTTCCGAGTTGGTGGAGTCTAATATCTTCACTTTTTTTTAGCAATTTAATGTAGAGATTACACCAAGTGTGGAAATGATTTAAACGCCAAATTTACTTTGCTACTTAAACATTGCTTATATTTTCAAGGCCATGTTGAACTCGAAGTATAATTGAGGCTACAGGATCTATGCCTATGTCCTTATTATATAAAAATAGTTATTAGTGAGTAACTCCTCCAGCTAATAGTGGATTCTACTAATCTAATTAAATATAATGACAACTTCTCTTCTACAGAATAATATTCATACTGTCCGGGTTACCACATTCATTTTCAGTTTTTGTATTTTTACAGAAATAACATCATATTTTTGTACAGGTCTAGATGTATATCTTAAAAATGATATGATTAAAAATAAGTTACATCATTGCTATTATAGTTTTGAACTATTTGATACGTTTTCATTAGCATAAAAGAAAGTCTTAATATGACACTACTCATTTATGAAGGTTAGTTTTGTTAGTTATTTTGAAATCATTTTGTTTTAAGAATAAAAGCTCTGATTATATTCAGTTGTTGAAAGTCACCTCCATTCATTCAATAACTAATGTACTCATACATAATTTATCAGTCTAATTTAGCTCTACATTCCTCTTTCATAATAAATAATTTATGTGTGCTTATATGGTCTTCCTTTGATCCTTTATTAAAATATATCTTTCCTTTTTCAATGTTATTTGACTATTTTTATTATTAATATTGATAAAAAGAATGCATAAATTTACTTTGATATAAGAAAGAATAAATTTACTTTGATCAAAATAATGCTGAAATGAAAAGATGTTATATAAATGAGTAAATAGTAGGTGAAAAATAATTTTTTGAATTTACACATTTCCTCACACTTAACCCATCAATTAAAGTAAGTTAGATACTTGACACCTTTTGGCCTCCTGTTCACTCATTTCGTGGCCGATTCAAAACAAAAACTGCGTCAAAATAATGAATTTTTATGATGCAATTGCATGATATAAAAAAACTTCAATTTATCTGTCAAAGAATGGGAAAAAAAATGATTAAATGGACTGAAATTCAATTTCAACGTTCAACATCGTCATAGCTCATTGACAAGGTGCGTGGGAGACGTTATTCTCTTGAATTCAATGTGTTTTTGCGCCCAGGCAATTCAATCACCCCTTACTCTAAAGGAGACCTAATACATTTTCAAAAAAGCACGCATAAATTTATCAAATTAATTTGACTGTTTTGAAGTTTGAGGCAGATCATTGAAAACAGAATTGAGGAAACAGAAGATGAGGTATACTTTGGGGGAAAATATTTATTTAGGGTGCTTGCTTGTTGGCATTGATGTAAATTAATATATTGGAAGCATAAATCTATGGAAAGACATCTAGTTTGTAATTAGAGGTACTCTCGTATCTGTAGCCCATTATCTTCAACAGAAAGTAAATTTGCAATAAACATTTTTATAATTTATATGTATTTGATTATTAAATCTCTTATATTCTCATCATTGCTGTACAGCTTGAAAAAAAAATTAAAATCAAAGGTTCATTCACTAACAAAAATGTATTTTGATTAGCAAAATATGTAACACTTAGTTCTTGAGTTTTTTATATTGATATTAGAAAGGGCAATTTTGAGGATCTTTAAGTAACCAAAAATATTGATTTAACCTATTTGGGTTAAATGGGATTCTTTAATTCTGGAAACCCTTAATGTCCAGTATCCTACGTGTATAATAATGGAATGATACTTGATTACTTTCTAAATTATTGATTTATGTATTGAAGAATACATATTATGAGGTCGTATTATTTATATACAGGCTGCGTTAGCGATATATGCTGTGGTTTGGGGCACCTTTTCTTGTGGAAACATAGGCACCTAGGTAGCTGATTTATTTTGTTAGATAGCTTGTTTAAACTTCCACAACTTAAAAAAATTGTCTCAATTGACGAATTGATTGTCCCAAATATTTGGAAAAGGTATTCCTCCTTGGAATTGGTGCTATGAGTGACACCATAAGAAATGATCGAACTCTGGGACTCAGTGAGACGTTCGTTAGTACAGCTGGGTGCCCTTCTGCCTCAAGGATGTACCCGTCAGCATGCACACAAAGTTCCCAGTCCAAGCCATGGTGTTCTGAGTGGTTATCTCCGATGGCCACGTTATTCCTCCTCATTTGTTTCCCAAGGCCTCAGTGTCAACACTGATGTCTACGTGGATGTGCTGCAGAGCAAGGTGAAGCTCTGTACCGAAATAGTTGTCAATTCGAAGTCTTATATCTGCAACAGGACTCTGCTCCCTGCCACACCTCGAAAAAATAGTCTCAAATGGCTCCAAGACAATTTTGACTACTTCATCTCACTCGAATTTTTGCCTTGACCTGAATCCGGTGAAATTTTTTTCCGGGCGTGATCGAACTGCAAACCAAACAAATGCCTAAGAAATCCAGAGAGGAACTTATCAGTCGGATCAAGAATTTCCCCGTGGACCAAGTGTTGAAAGCAACTCGTGCTTTTGGCCTCGTATTGAGTATTTAATTTAGGCTGGAGATACTTTTATTGAATAGAATAAATCTAAATCTATCAAATTTTTAGGACCTGTTATCTTTTAATCTGATAACTGGTTGGAAAGAAAATTTCGCAAAAGAATGTTTTTTGGCACATATACCTTGTACACCCTGTATTCCAACGATAAATATAAAAAAGGAGAATGAAGAAGAATAAGGGACGTATTGTTCTGTATAGGATATGTCATGTTTGATAGTAATTCATTAATTTAAAAATAATAAACTATTCATTATAGTCTTCAAAATTTATTTTTATATTCTACAACTACTAATTTAGATTATGAAATATAGTTGGAAATGAGAATACAATTTGTTCACTAGGTTTATACTATCTTATGTCGAAACTACTAAGGGTACGCATATAATAAGTTTTATTTTGATAAAATGGCCAATGTCCTAGTGGCCGCAACTGCAGTAAAATGATTGGAAATATGATTTTAAGTTTTGACAAAACACCTGAAAGAAGTATTTGCGTTAGGATTTAAATGGAAGCAAGGGAAGCCATAATAAAATGATACCCTCAAATGCCTAGAATCTATAAAGAATATTATCAATTTTTACATCAATAAAACAACAATTACCGATTACACAATTCAACTTAAGTCCTTCCAGCAAGAACTTTCTTATTTGAATAAAAAATAAAATGATAAAAATGCTTTAAAATATGAATTTAATTGGAATGGTTCTTCAATTTGTTTTTCAAAGTGTGAGGGAGACAGTCCAATAAGTTGTTAAAAAATGAAGTAATATATAATTTGATATTAATCAATGTTAAGAAGATACACCTTCGCCTTTGAAGTTTGGAAATGATGAATTTAAAAATAATATATTAATTTAAGATGAATAATCATTCATTTGTTTTATATTGAGGACAAAATAATTGTGCATTGAGAAATAATTTATCTATTTTGTATCAAAAATAAACATTTTAAAGAACAATTATAATTATAATTTTTTTTTTTTTTCAAAATATTTTTTTCTTAAAATAGCTTTTTTCTTCTAATATAAACTCTTTTGATGTAAAATCATATTTTTGTAAAAAAATTGTGAAATTTAAAAACTTCTTACGCAATGCACAACTTCTAAGAAATGATCAATACGGTTCAAACTTAAAATTTCTTGACTATTAAACAAAAAGAACATATTTGGTCTATATACCCTAACATTTAGAAAAATAAATTTAAGAACCCCTCCAATGCTCTAACTTATTCAAATTATACGAATAAAATTATATATGTTCTCATCAATATTTATCTCAAAAACATAGGAATTAAATAAAGTACCTCCAAAATATCGACTGTAGTTTCTCTTGCCTCCATATCTAACGTTTTACTAAGCAATGGATCGAATGATATCGTTTTGGTAATAGAATTTAATGTACTTGATACTTGATTAATCTCGTTGATATCATTAGCATTAAATCCGTCTTTTAAGTTTTTTAATGATTCTGTATTAGTCTGTAATATAAATAAATATTTTTTAAACAACAAATGGTATATATAAGTGTGTCAATTGGATAAATCTAGTCCTTACCTTAGTTATATTAAGAACCATTTCATCAACCAGTTTTTGACCGGATTTAGTTAGGTTGCTTACGTCAATTTTACTTTTGGCAAGCTTACAGGTAATATTTAACCAACAGGCTTGACTACGAATAGATGCCTAAATGGGATAATATTAACAATATACATATGGATATGTTGTTTTTAATAATGTTGATAATTTTTATTTGAAATTTGTTATAGAAAAATAATCTTTTCTTTTTTATAGAGAAGACTATGCATTAAATTGTATTTAAAAAAAAAAAAGCTTAAATATTAATAAAGGTTATAATTACTAATTATATATGTAATATAAAATATAAAGATTAAAGTTGAACAATAGTTTCCATAACAGTTAAGAAAAGTACAATATTGTGTTTTCGAGACAAATTTTTATTTATAATCTTGCGACGGGATTAGCGTAAAGTTTAGTCCATAATATCTCTTAGGTGCAAATAGTGGAAATCAGATGAATATGCCATTAGAAAGTGTAAAATCTTAGATATATAATTTTCTACAACGGTATTAGTATATTAAGAGCTCAAAACAATTAAATTAAATGAGCTAAACACAGACGGACCATAATCCTGAAGGAGTGATCTAGATGATTGTAACAACATGGTTATGAAGTATATATGATCATTTAATAGTCCAAACATTAATCCTATGGACTAGTTTGTTACATATATGAAATGGTCATATTACTACCCAGCAAATACAAAATGTTTTTAGAACATTCAGGAAATGTTTTTATTCGGTTACATAAGTCTTTGTCATTATGTAACGTTTTGTAAGCGTTTTTATTCTGTCTGACATGTCGGTGTTTTTACGCCACATTTTGAAAACATTTTTATTTTGTCCTCAATGTCTTTGTCCTTATGTACCGTTCTGATAGGATTTTTATTTTGTCCGTTAGGTCTTCATGCTTACTGAAAGTGCATATGCAAGATGAAAACAAGGAAACAGTGTAAAAAAAGAGAAAACAGTAGTTTAATATTCATTGCTTATTATTCTACAATTTTTATTGGTTAATAATCTCATTTATTTCTATGTTCTCCTTCCCTCATGTTAATCGTCTACACTAAAGTTTAGGGAAAGAGCCGATAAGGGAAAAATAAATAATTCAATGAAAAGACAAGGAAGACTATTCTCCTAACACCAACCTAAAATATCGTGTTATTGTTGTGACGTAGTGGCCCTTATTCTTCTCTTTTGACTAGGTGGGGACTACCTGTTCAAACTGGCTACATGTCTGGACGAACATGTAACAGCTTCTAATTTTAAGCTAATCAAAATTGAGATCCACTAAATCCTACCTTTCTTGTCTTGAGTGTCCAATCTTTGTGTAGAGTCCTTCAGTATACATTATTTCTTTGTTTTCAACTAACACATAAAAAGGAAGGAGGTGGAAAATTAATTATTGCTGAATCCTGGCTAAAAGTGGAACTCCTGCTTCTACTCCCACTTTACTATATATATATATATATGTACTTATAAGTTATATTTATATTATTTTATCAAAATAATTAGACATAATTTAATGAAATGTTCTGGGTTTTTGTATTCAAATTCGAAGTAATAAATGTTGTAACAATATCAAAGACTTAGAGACCGCCTACATTGAAACATTTTCGAGGAAAACGCAAAATATTTAACCGTTTTGTTCTTGCACCCACACGACCCAAGCGTTCCGTTTCACATGAAACGATATTTTTTCTTCTAGAGTGGAAGAATCTGAAAACGTTGGTTACGCATAATTAACTTGTCCAAGTTATAACTTGTATAAATTATAGAATTATGTTTGAATTAATTGAAAGACTGGCTGGCTGGCTGGGAAATATCTAGGACATATCAAGGATTTATTGTTTTCAAATCAAAATAAAGTTCCTTCATTTCAAGTAGTACTTTTTTTTATCAAACATATGTGGATGCTGCTAACTGGAGGAAAATACAATGGTTCTGATCGTTTGAGTATCCAAAGTATTTTGTGGGGCTACAATTAATTTTTCTTCAAAATGAAAATAAGTATTAAATTCTTATGTATCACTTGAGAAAAGGAAGTTTAATGAAGCTTTTGAAATTAAATAACATAACTTTAAAATTCAAACTTCCGAAGTTGAGAAACCTTACTTTAAAATTGAAACTTCTGAGTCCCTTTACAAGTAGAAAATGTCGTAAAAAAAGTGATTTTCAAATGGCTATAGAAGTCAAAAAACGCCTTTTGAAGACTGAAACTTCAGAAACATAACAAACTCATTAGAATAAAAACAGAAAATCGAATTAAAAGGTAACCCTAAAAATTGGACACGCTAGTATACACGATGAAATAAAAATTTCGAAGAAGTTGACCTTTTTTTGTAACCTTTGACCTTTTATATGAGCTTAAAAATGTACTTCATCAACTTAAAATATTTTATGTCGATTGCTTTAAGCATAAAAAGGCTTTAATTATCACGACATTTGCGAAGTTCTTCTAATTACTTTGGCAATAGATAAAAAATACGCATTCATTAGTGAAAAAGTAATTTTGGGGATAGGGGGAACGGGTTTTGGCCGTATTTTTTTTTTCTAGAGTGTTTAAAAAATCATTTTGCATCCGAAAAGTTGGGCTAAAATTGAATTAGAATTTTCCCAAGCCCCTCCCCCTAATTATAATCAAAATGAATAACATAATTCATAGTTCAACCGAAAAACAGTTTTGCTATTCGACATTATAGACTATACATAATACATTTTGCCCATCAGATGGAATAACTTTCTTTTTTGATAAACCCATTTAACCTATTTTTGAATTCCATTTATGTACCCTTAAATTTTCAAATCTTGAAATGGAGTAGGTAAATTAACCACACTGTAACTCTCCCAAAAAGATACATGGATACATGGCCGAAGAACTATTGATGCTAAAATTATCATTAAAAATAGTAAAAAGTCTTCCGAAATTGTTTTTACTTCGGTAACATCCTCCAATTTAATACAAAATGTATCTCTTTCCAGGAAGCATGATTTATGCATCAATAATTGAAAGGATTATATATATATATAATAATTTTTTTCACATCCTTATTCAAACATTCTATGAAAGAATCTTATAGTCAATTTCAAAAATCATAAGCCCCATTTGAAACTCTATAATAGGTTGGGGGAAAAGTAATTTCGTATTGTTCGGTTAATTTAAATGATTTTTTATAAAAAGTGTTACAATTGAACTATCCAATTACAATACTATCAAATCAATGTTTGTAGTATACACTCACACCTTTACAACGCCTTATCGTATGATCCGATGTGACCAATGAGAAACAAGATATGCTTATTTAAAAAAAGGGCAGGAAATTCGATATTACTTTTTCCACAACCTTATACATTGGGTAGGAATTTAATATGGTTTCTGAATAATATGTTTTTGAATATAATATTTCTAGTATTATATATTATCACTATAGTATATAATGTGCAAATTATCAATGATTTAAAATAGTTTGTTTTTAATTTTATAGCTTTTCGCAATTTTGAAATACAAGTAATTTTTAATATTACAAAAGTTACAGAAGGGGATGCAAGTCATGCCGCGATCAATTCAATGCCTTGCTTCAAAAGTGTGAATAAACAAAATTTGTGGGGAGCTTATAAATGAACCTTTTTCGGAAACAACTTATTCGGAGGAAGAATTTCATTACTTTAAAATGCATTTTGCCACATCGAATTACAAGATGTGCATAGTTAGTTCAATAAAACTTGTATTACAGTGTTGAAATATTATTTATCATTTCTTAAGTTAAATATTACCCTTAATAAATTGCACATTAACAAATATCAAGCGTTAAAACAATTCAAAAACAAAATTTTAAATAGATAACTGAAATATATGTCTCAGTAATTTAGTGGTTATTTTTTTAAGATACGCAGCCTGAGTTTGGTTGGCGGTGTAGATGTCGCTGAAATCCCCAGCCGTATTATGAAAAAGACGGGTACGAATTAATTATGGTCAAATTTTAATGTTTTTGGGGAAAAAACATAAATGGAGACTTAATAAAAAATACGAATATTTTTAGTTAGTATATTGAAAGTGAGTAATTTTAGGAGTAATTATTTAATTGCTCATATTTTGAAGTTACATATGGTGGTAAAAGTGGAATTTTGAATATCAGTTTTATGAAAAAAACCAGGTGAATTTTATGTTTTATATTGTTTTGATTGTTATTTTATAACTTTCTCAAAAAATCGATATAGTACATTAAAGGCGGCCGCAGAAAAGTAAATTGGAGAATTTCTCAAGTGATCTGCACTTCTTTCTGGCGGAAAGAAGTACAAAATATTATCACCATTTTATTTAATAGATGTAATAATATTATTTTGGAAAAACAATTACGGAATATATATATATATATGCATATGTACTTGTTGAATAAAGTAAATTTGTTTTGGGTTTCACATATGTATACACATAATTTTGTATTAATTTGTTTTTATGAGGGGGGATTAATAGTTTTCTTGTTTAAATTGCTGAAATTGAGCAATCCAGTAGCAGCCAACATGGCCTTACCTCATTTATTTGATTAACACATATAATTAAACTTGTTAAATTATATACAAATATATAATTACTGGCAATGGGTAACCTGGTGTTGTTTGGGCGAAGGAAGGAGAGGAAATGAAAATAAACAAAGGTCAACGTTATTTCCTATTAATATTTAGACCCTCTCGGCCTTAACGAGCAAAATAATATAATTATGGCACCTGTATTTAATATACAATATGTATTATTATGAATTTAAAAAAAAAGAAGTGTTGTAAACGTCTTATTCGTATAATTGTCTTTTTGAGACGCAAGTCCCTTTTTGATTTATAATCCCATCCCCATTCTAGACTTCTTGAGCTCAAATAAAATACTTTAGCGTTTTCGATATAGAAAAAGGGCCTCTTATTTGACCCCCCTCAAAAAAAAAAAAAAAAAATAGGGACTCCCATCTTGGCCCGACCTGGTTCAACAGAGGCACTAATATAAAATTTCAGCCTCCTGGGTTAAACGGTGTGTTATAATATTCACCTCATGTCTCAAACTGTATAAATAAATTATTTCAAGCTCCATAGTTCAACATGACTCGTTGCATACTCGTAGTGAGTGAGGAATTCCAATAGACGAACATTCAAAATTTCCTCCAAGTAAATCCTTTTTTTTCTTTTTCTCTCTCTTTGTTTCTATCTATTTTCTTCTTCTCTCCCTTTGTTTCTATATCTTCTAACTGGGCCCTTATCTCAAATTGACAATTATACAGAGCGTTTTTGGGAGGCTCTTTTTTTTAAAGTAAAGTTCGTACTTTTAGTTATCCAGTAAGATACTTTTATACTTTTTGAATATATTTATCTTGAAGCTATAAGGCTCTGAATAAAAAGCACCTATTTTCCACTTTAAACAAAGATAACTCGAGTTACAAGTACGATATAGACATTTTTAAAAGATTTTAGAATTTGTAACATTCAGCTTTAAAATATATTTACATAACTTATCCCTATATTCATACCGAGAGCCTAAAACAGCTTTGAACTTTAAAATAACAAAAATGTATAGCCTTTTTCTGAAGGATACGACAATATTGGAGAAAAAATAAGGGCCTATTTGGAATCAGGGGATCTAACCGAACTAAGTTGATGATATGTTGTTTTAGTGTATAAAAAAAGTATGATTTAGTTGTGTTTAAGATTGAGTACACTATCTTTTGAAATGTAATAATTTTACAAAAATTCGTACAGACAATAAAAATATCGGTGCCAGTGATTGGAAAAAATTCGTAGGAAATGTTCATTTCATTTTTTCACCTGCTCATTATGAATTCATATAAAACCCATAACATACAAATTAATTGGCTTTCCTAGTTCCCCATCTTCAAGTTCGAATCCATTAGGTGTCTAATTTGAAAAAAATGCGTACAGAAAAATTTAATTCTAATTCATTATAGTTATATTTGTGACTTTTTCTTCGGATTAAAACCCCCCCTCCCCCATCCCCTCCCTTCCAAAATAAGAAAATTTTTGAAGTGGTATTTAGTTCATATTTACATAAATGAAAGATACCATGTGTAGACTCATTACCAAATATTATCTAGCGAGTTAATCAAAATTTTATGAGGGCATAATAACAATATTGCAAAACACCTGAACCTTAAATGAATTATGTATGTAAATATTCGCGTATTAAGATATAAAATTTAGAATAGTGTTGTCATCTTAGGTTCATTAACATTGTCAGGAAATGATTTTGAGTAATTTGATTATTATACAGTTCATTACAACCAATTCGATCATGAAGGATTTCATTGCAAGCAATTTAATATTCCAGTTCAGGGATGCCCAAACTGTGGATCTCGGTCAGTCTAATGTTTAGTTGTAGCCCACTACTCATTCTTACTTCAAGTAGTTTTTTTAGCAAAATTGTCACAATATCATCAAAACTCGTAGAACACTCATAATCCGTACAAACATTGAACAATATTTGAAGGTATCTTATATTTCTGGGATTCTAACAGGGTAGCCAGATTAGCTTTTTAAAGCAATTTGGCATTAAAGAGTTAGAATTGGCCTTTTTTTACATTTGGTCTCAAATTGGAATAAAATTGTATTTAATGGTTGTTTTTTTCAACATTCTTCAAGAAATTTAACTTAATAGGGTCTGAGGGCCATTATTATTTCCTTTTTTTTGGTGGCAATGCATCCCATTATATTAAAATGTTAAACATTTTCATCTAGTGCATTTTCATTGAAATTGATATTGTATTCAGACAATCAAATTATAGTATGATAAGAAATCATCACAAGAGACTCAATTTTATTTACAAATATATATCGGCCAATAGGTTGTGCGGATGGATAGCAGGTCCCTCAAGTGGATCAAAGCCTATCGCCACGACTATACTGAATATCTAGGCCACTTTCAAATATGTTATAACACACGGTGGCCCACAGGTTACGGTCATAAACCACTTGTATACAAGAGGAATAAAAATCTATAATCACCACCATACTGAGTATCAAGAGCCCCTTCTAATATATTATAATACACCCCAGATTGTACAAGTGAACCACTGGTCCAAAAGTTGGATCATTACCCACCGTAACCGCTTCCTTGGGCATCAAGAAACCCTTTCAATACCCTATAATACACTTCAGCCCATGGGTTGTGCATGTGAACCGCTGGTCGAAAAGGTGAGTCATGAACCACCGATACCGCTTCTTTGAGCATTAAGAATCCCTTCCAATAGTCGATTATAACCCAAGGACCAGGGGTTGTGCAAGTGAACTTGTCCATAGAAATTTCCATCACTCACAATCTCAGAAATCATATGATAAAGCAAATGGAGACATTCAAGACATTCTTTTGATTTGGCAACGTGACAACAAGACAAGTATATTTCGTCTTTGTCAGAGTCATGATTTTTGTCAGATGTTCGTCTTTGGCTCATCTTTGACATGATTTTTGCTAGATTTTCGTCGTCGCGAAAAAAAGTTTCTGTAACGAAATGATTTAGTCTCGTCAAACTTGACGAAGTGAAATGAAAATAGATCTATCTTTCATACTTTTATCTAAATGTTTTTTTTAACATTCCTTTAATGCAGGGTTCCCAAACTTTTTCAGGCTGGCTTGGCTTTCATACAAAACTTTTAGTACCCCCTCCCATAAGCACATGTATTTATAAGTTTTTCTTCATAAAGGGAAATAATCGGATGGGTGTATTAGGTGCAGGGATATAAATCCTAAAGGCTTACACTCACTAAAAGAAGACGTAGATCTCTACGTTCGTTGATTCTAAACTTGTACTTTTGATTGAAAAAAAGTAAAGCCATTACACTGAAGGTCCGTTCTACCAAATCAATAATGTCACAGCAAATAATAGGTGTGATACTTTCTTTTCTTTTTTTTTTCCTTTTTTAATCCAAAATTTTTGGTATGATATCTTGGCCTTAGCTCAATGTCGTTCTTTGGGGGATTGCATGAGTTTGCCCGCATGTCATACTTTCTCTTTCAATCTCAAAATTGAGGACAGCAAAGCGTATAGTCTAAAATCAGTTATTGAGACCTTTTAATAATAATAAATAACTCAATCGATCACTATTGATCGAATAAGTTTCCACGTAGGATTTGACAATTATAAGAGTTTGTATTGTATATTTCTATTTATGTATGTTTACTGTAATTTTCTGTTACATGAATTATTAGATTTGATAGCATAGAATTTCCTCTCCATGATAGCAATTACATTGATCCTGTAGTAATACAGTAATGCTTCATGGTAGATGCTAGAAAAATTTGAAGTGCTTTAATTAATTACATGTTATCTCCTCTGGCCTCATCCATCAAGTCCAAGGATAAACTCTTCACATAATGATACCTTCCATTTACTTTCATGATCCCTAAAGTTGTAATTGTCCGAATATATCTCGAAAAAGACGAGATCCCTCTCCTCCTAATCCAATAATCGTCTAGCGAAGTTATTTCCTTATTAATGAAAGGTTGCAATAATTTAATTTCAACTAACAATTGTAGTTTTCTCCTATTTTAAGATAAAAAGACTAAGTATGACATGTGGACAAACTTATACAATATCTCTTTTGTTCTTGATTAAAAAAAATCTTCCTCAACCTCTCTTGTTTCCTCAATATTGAGTTCTAAAACAGCCTAGTACCATTAGCTGTAAAAGATCCTGATATCGTTTAGACATTTATCTTTGCAACTGTTCCATGATAGTACAATACACATGAAAGTGATAATCTGATTTGTTATTATCTTTATCCAATTCAATGTGGCTTGGAAGATGGGGATAAAAGATCTAGCCTAGAAACGATATCTTTAATTTCCTTGAATTTTGTGAATATATGTGACAATAAGCAATGTTATCCCTGATGTTTTTGAGATAATCACAAAGCCAAGTTTTAGAGTAGACCAAAGGATAAAATTTTTTCATGAAGTTTCCCTTTGATAGCCATGTAAAATCTATGTTTAGCAAAAACGTTAAAACTCTTCATCATTATCAATCATAAGCTGTGAAAACAGTCTGCAATTGAGGAAATATGAGTGGATCTTATTTACTTCTGTGATAGCATTATTAATTGATTCGTGAAGTCGATTACTAATATACTTATGCTACTTAATGCTGCCTGTGGATTGCAACAAGCACTGCATGTACACCAGGTACGGCTTTTCAAGACCCCTGATTAAGTAATGATGATAATCTATCATTGATGGTTCACCATCTATCTTAGCAACTAGGATGTTTTTCTCTGTTTAATTATTTCAAATACCAACTCTCCGTTAGTTTTTATTATTAGATTTCTTATAAATATCATTTATTGAACCAACTTTTTCTCTTTGATAGGAACAAAAATAAGCAAGAAGCACATATTTATTTCCTAGTAATTTGGACTCATCTAACTGCAAGCTAAATAATGATGCACAATTTATCTTCTACGTTTGCAGCCATTTCATATATTCTTACTTGAACAGACCTATTACTGAGAAGTTTATACTTCATAATCTAGTGACAATCGTTTAACCCTTACCAGATATAGTAATCAGCAAATATATATTGTAGAAAACTCAGAAACCATTAGTGGATTGTTGTGAAGTGATCAAAACCATATTTCCAATAATTTTTTGTCCCTTGAACTTTTCTCAAAGTAGCAGACAAATAGGTTTCATGACTCTTAAGGACTTATGGTTGAAATATTTAAAAGAAATAG
Source organism: Lepeophtheirus salmonis (assembly GCF_016086655.4). NCBI lineage: Eukaryota > Metazoa > Arthropoda > Copepoda > Siphonostomatoida > Caligidae > Lepeophtheirus > Lepeophtheirus salmonis. Next base: position 24,450,607 of record NC_052132.2, read on the forward strand.
AGATTATTTATGCTAAAATGATTTAAATACTGTTTCATAATAACTTTTATCAAATACTTACAGGACGTAAATACATACTTAAAGTTTTGGGTTTTAGTTTTTAGCTCTTATTTTTCTATAATTACACGTTTTTAACAAAAATATAACTATTCATTCTTATTTATCTGTTTGCATTTAAGAATAATAGTTTACTTTGTATACGATAAATTATATAAAGGCATTAAAATGAAGTACATAAATAAGAATACAATATGGATATAACGTACTTCCATTGTATCAACCGTATAATATTCAACATATTCATTATTGAATCCTAGCAGTAACATTTATTTTATTATTGTACATAAATTTGTTTGTTTTTTATGAAAAAATATGTAAACACTAGTCTTGAGACTCGGTACAGAACCAACTTTTTTTTCAGTTCGGTCTTAAGTAATTTTTTCTATACCGATTTGGACCGATTTTTTTGGTCCAGACCGCGATCTCAAGTCGCGCACCAATTTTTTTCGGTCTCACTTTATGGACCGATTTTTTTTGGTCTCAATTTCTGGAGCAATTTCTTTCGATCTCATATATTATTACCATTTTTTTTCTAGATCAACTGTCATTCCTTTTTTCCAAAAAAATCTCAAAAGTACACCATAAGCTCTAGAACAAATATTGTATACATATAAGAGACAGCAGGATCAAAATTAATTCGAGCTATGGCTGCTTATAATTCGTATAACGTCATTGTACTTGAATAAACATATGGTGTGTTATTATCAACAATTTATCTGTAAAATCGGTATAGACCGACTTTTTTCGGGGACCGAACTAGACCAAATTTTTCATTTGGACCGATCTAGACCTAATTTTTATATGAAACTGGTTCAGACCGAACTATTTCGGTCCAACAAAATATTAGGGTCTCAGACCAGTCTAGGATTTCAAGACCGAAACCCAACAATAGTAATCACCACTTTTTTGTTCTACTCCCCCCCAATCGCCTCTTTTCGCATTACCACCCCGACATCAATGCACTGCCCCCAGGGGGCAGTATTGCCAATTTTGAAAAACGCTGCTTTAATTGGTTCGATGGAGTTTTCCTTATGAAGTATAAGTAAACATTATAGTATTATATTTACTCCCTCTAGCCTAGGAATCTTTTGGATAAATCCACATATATAACGTATTTTTTCTCTAGGAATCACCATGTTTTATAGTTTTTAAATGATTTTCTACATACTTGAGTGATTGTTAGAAGGTTTTCTGGACGTTTTTAAAAGGTTTTCTGGATGTAAATTAACCGTTTCAAAAAATCCACTACCTTCCACAAAAAATGTTTGTAAAAGACTCTTCAGAAAATTCCAACAAACCTAATAATAACGTTCTTTGAAAGTTTAGGCAGTTTTATTTTGTAGCCTGGTTAAGGCATCTTTAGTAAACAACATGAAGTTCGAAATGTTTCATCCTCACATGTACATTGTAGGTATAAAAACTCACTTATCCTTTAAAGTACAATACACTGTGTAGGTGGGGGGGGGCTCTCTTTGAATATAAGATTATCAAATTATTCATAAAGAAATTGTTTTTTGTTGTTAAAAATTTCAATTTAATACTGATTTATAAAGAAAAAATTTAAGCATTATCTTTTAAAGAATATTTATTTTCGATTTGTCTTATCTAAAAAAAAAAAATGTATTCAGTTACTTCTTTTAAAATTTACTTTTTAGTATAAAACTCTCTTTTGTATTCTCTAGGGACCCCGTATCACAGTTTAAAAAACACTGATGATATTTATTTTTGAATTTTTGCTAACTATTATTTCATTATATTTTGATATTCTATGAAAACAATATTATTTTTCATATTTTGGGTAATAAAATTTCAGACATGCCTAGACAGCCAAAGTAAATTTAAAAAAATTTATCATACAAAGGTTACTTTTTTAATAGAAAAAGTATTCGTACGCCCAAGCTAAAAGAAATAGAAAAAAAGGGAGAGAAGAAAAAAAAGGATTTGCTCGGAGGACTCCCTTGAATATCCGGTTTTTAGAATCCTTTACTCTCTACGGGTATGCTACGAGTCATCTTGTGTTCATGAAGCTTAAATTAATTTATTTATACAGTTTGAGACATGAGGTTTAATGTTATAACAAATTGTATAATATATATTTCCTTTTTCTCCTTTTTATTTTTCTCTCTCTTTGTATCTATCTCATTTTTTCTTCTCTGTCTTTGTTTCTATCTCTTCTACCTTGGGCATATGAATACTTATGCACTTATATTATGTGATCAATTCAAAAATGAATTTTTTTCTTGAAATAACGTCGTGGCCTTATCTAAAATTGACAACGATATAGGACGTTTTTGGAGAGGCTCTTTTTTACACAATTAAAGTTCATATATTTAGCTATCCAATGCAATACTTTTAAACTTTTTGAATCTATTCGTCTTGAAGCTATGAACTTCTGAATAAAAAACACCCATTTTCCACTTTAAACAAAAATAATTCGAGTTTAAAGTATAAACTAGACATTTAAAATACGTTTTTAGAATTTTTTACATTCGGCTGCAAAATATATTAAAATACCGACGGTTTAAAACAACTTCGAACCTTTAAAATAGCCGAAAATAACAAAAAATGTATGGCCTTTTTCTGACGAGGCTATGAGAGAAAAAATAAGGCCATATTTGGAATTAGTGGATCAAACTGTATTAAGTTGAGCATATGCTGTTCTTGTGCATAAAAAAAGTGTGATTTTGTTGGATAGTGTTACATATCCTCATAATATATTTGATAATTGATTAATTTACTTTTAAACATCTATGTAATCAGTAAAAACATCAGATTTTGTTCACTACTCTCATTGCTCAAAGGTTTATTCATAAGTGCATATGCTTCGTTCTAGAATGCTGTAGTAGTTACAAAGCATCAAAGTCTTAAAAAATCATATAGTGCTTACTTTTCTTAGTGTCTACGTTTTGTTAGTCAATATTTCCATATATTATAAAAATTATATCTTCAATAAAAGATCCAAAAGAATATTTTTACTTATGATAATATTTTAAAACTAATACCGGAAGACCTATATTTGCAAAAAATTCTTGACATTGAATGTAATGAAGATCGTTTTATATTTCGGCCAAATTTTCAAGTACATGACAAAACAACTAGTTTCTGAAGTAAATGATAATATACGAAAAGATATAAAAATTAAGAATAAAAAAGGTAGAATCTGGGTCTATGTTGAAAGTAGAGCCTATGATAGCCCCCACTCGTCTATCAACGCCTTTAACAGTGCCGTGCCGTAAAGGTTTAAAAGTAATTTCATAAAACGGTTATAGTCCGGTTTAAAAAAGGTTTTAGAGAAAAAAATTAATTTTCTTCAGAGTTGTAGTTAATTTAATTGGCTAGATATTAAATTTTATAAGTTTAAAATTGAATAGTAAGAAGTATAAAGATATATTCAAATAGGAATATTGATAGTGTTCTTCAACATTTTTAAAAATTTTGGTTGTCTAATTTTATTGTACAATATTATTATCAAAATTGAATAATTTCTCTACAATCTACTGTTATTGACAATAATATACCTATCAATCAAGTTAAAACATATGAATATCCCATATTGTATCTCCTCTCGCACGATTTATCTTCCTTTAAGGTAAATATTATTTGTAAAGTATATATTTTAATCTTAATTAAAAATGGGCATGTTTTTATAAAATGAAGGCAAGTGTTTATTAAATTGCTGGTATGGGTAGTTTGGTATTAATATTTATTAGTTATCGACTCTTAAACTTGTGTTCTTGTAAGTCCCAGGATTAAATTATATTTCTCTTTTTTTAGTTTATTAAAATGCATAAACCAACTCTTTTCTTTGGCTATTAGCCACTTCTTCATACTTTGTGAAATGGTTTAAAATACATATGTGTAAGACCATCCGAAATAAAGCATCCTACATAGTCTGAAATCATTTTTGTTAGTTTAACAACTGTTATGGTTATGTATATATCATTTTTAAATTAACCCAATACAGACGATGGATTAATTAATTTACGACTATAGTTAAGTATGGATTTTTCAATCTATATGTCACATTTAACTATTATTTTGTATTTATATATCGTGTGAAGTATTTTAAAAATAAAATATAATAGTATAAATAATTTACTGGGTTGCCGTATTACTCAAGAAACTAGCTCAAATCGGGACTGTTGTTCAAATGTTAAAGATAGTGTCTACATATTAAATTACAATTGGAAATGTATTTATAATCCTTGATGTTGCTCAAAATCGATTTTTAATCAGTTCCATTTCCTTTTTGAAGATTTTTACATTTTGAAATTAGGTGGTTTCAAGTCCTTAATTAATTTAAATGGACCAGTTCGAGTCCTCAAATTTATTTCAATTTATTTTCAATTCTTGAATTCCTTTTTGTCCCATTAGAAGTGAGCTATTTCTCTATAAAATGTATTTTGAAGTGTAATTTAAATCCAGTTAGAAGAATTATTAAAATTTGTTCTCCTCTCTAATAAAGACTCAAATCTTCGGGTCCGAGCAAATATAGTCTTTAAAGTACGGATCCAAAGTCCCGTCTTTTTACAATACTTGTCTGATTTTATGCAGAGATATTAAAATATCCTAGAAAAAATAGAAAAAATCGATTATCGTATATTATCCCATATATTTTGTTTTCCATTATTGAAGTTCTCCAGTAGATCCACTCTTCTTGAATTCTCAATAAATAAATAAAATATGGAGTGAGCAGCATCAACACTAATGCAGAGAGTCCTAGAATATATATCTAGTACTAGGTCATGTTACAATAGGAACCATATAAATATATTAGATACGGTAAAAATATGGAATGCAGTCGCAATAACCCAAGTAATCTACATACTTGGGTATACTCCTTATTGAGAAAAAATTAAAGAGAAAATACAAATCATCCTGGAAAAATTGATATGGACTCAAAGCGAGCATATCTTTCAAAGATCCACCAATATGCTCCAATTTAATCGTATGGCATAGGTCTAAATAATATAAAAAGTGTATATTGTGGAAATCTTTAAACTTCACTTGGCTGATTATACTCAGAAGCTGTTTGGATTTCTGGGCAAAATGCTTGAAAGGCAATTTTAAAATGAATATGGGGTTTCTATTCAACGAAATAATTTTTATGGGTCCTTCTGAGCTGTTCAAATCTTCATTTATGGTTATTGCTAACTGGAAGAAAATGACCAATTCATGGAAATCAATTGTGGACTCCGTTCTTCCTATGATGGGCCTGTACGGACAATTGAACTTCAACCATAGGTTGAAAACTAGAGATGAATTCTTCGAGGCATCAGGACTTTCAGCAATTATATAATTGTGGAGCGGGTCCACCTGATGCCACACTGAAAAATTGGTTCGGCTATAGTATGACCATTTCTACAAAATCGGTTCCGCTACAGTATGACCTTTTCTACAAAACCGGTTCCGCTACAGTATGACAACTTCAACCTTTTTTACAAATAAATTAAGAGTTAGAGATACAGAAAGACACTGAATATTCTGTAAGTTCAGTTTAGAGACTTCAAAACATCTGTTTTGGTATTGCCCAAAATGAGTTAACATTGTGCATATGACCATTGAGTTTTGATGGAATACTACAATTCAGAAATAAAGATTGGGGATTGGCTTGTAATGTCACCCCTACACATAAATTTCATGTCAAAATGGAATACTCAATTACTCAAGTATTATTTATTTTCTACGCAGCAAGACGTAAGAGTTCTTAAATACCTACTAGTCTGGACAGACTCCTTTTAAGATCCCACAAAGAACTGGAGAGGTTTTATATGAATAGAAATGGAATTGTCTTAAGTTTGGTTTTTAAGATTTTCGTTAAGGTGTAATTATCTTTCTTCATTTACCTATGCTTATTTTTTTTTGTTCGAGCCATTTATAACAAATGTCACTATTGTTGTATTAATTAATAGATATTATTTCGTGATGTAGTTGTTCTGTGTTTTTTGGAATGTATAGATATATGAAACCAATGTACAGACAATAAAGTCATTATGTAAATATATATATATATATATCGATATTATATATATTATCAAGTTTTTTCTAACAATAATATAATAAGTTATCTTTAAATAGTTATAAGCCAATAAACTTCCCTCTAAATTCTACAAAAAAAATGTTTATTTACCAATTTGAAATCTAATCATATTCAATACATTTATCCTTCCCCGGATCTTTGTACCGAAGAAAACAGTGCTAATCATAAAATATCATGACTCCATGTATGTCTTACTAATATCTAAAGCTATCTAAGGTGAATAACTATAGATTTTATGTCTATAAAAGGTTAATCTACTTTGGAACAGAACAGAAAGAGAATTAAAAAGTATTGTAGTGAGGATCTACTGACACACCAATGAAATCATCACAAGCAAAAAATAAAGGAATGTAAATAAAACAAATAAGGACGTCAAATAATTTTCTGAGGCGTAGCAGTACGAAATCACAATTGGATTATAACTTTTTTCTATCATATAACCTTTCATTCAAAAAACTAAATTTATTTTTTAGTGATCAAATAAAATAACATAAATATTATTACTTGTTCGTGTAACGTCTTGAATCTACTCTTTTCACTATCCCAAAAATATTATACATATATACATTATAAATAAACTATTTTTCGTATCAATCCAAATTTCCCCTAGTAAATTGTATTTATGTAATATGCATTATTTATCCTTGGACTGGTTATGAAAATTAATAACATCATGTATTCGACCATAGACTAATAAAACTATGAAAACTTTTAAAAGAAATGAATGCTCACTTTTTTGTTATATCCATGTATACTCATATATAAATATATTATATATAATAAAAAATTTATCAAAAAACAACAACAACTATTTTTACAATGCAGATATTCATTATGTTAGTTTACTGCAGTCATAAAGAAGGCGAGGTTTCAAGGACTACTCTTATAAAAGTTTAATATTCAAAGACATGAATAAATGCCAACATACATAAATGTTAATATCAATAATACTCATATCATACTTAATTATTGAATTGAGCATTGATCAATTATACATTCAATATTTTTTTCCTTGATATTTTTTTATTGTTATTTATAGATAGTTTCTAGAATGCACTTTAATTTATTCATTTATCATTTTAATTTTAGATAAGGAGGCACTCAAAAACATAAAGCTTCAAACAGTAACCTGCGCTTTTCAGGAATAATTTTGTGCTTGTAACAAACTTCTAGAGTTGTGGAAAATATAACTAAAAAAGTGGAAAATAATTTTTAGTTGTCAATTTGAGCCTTTATTTTCTACAAAGCTGTAAGTATTATACTTTTATTCTTGAAGAGGTCAAATCCCAGTTAATATAAATTAATCATTAGTGCATATACACATAAAAGATAAAAAGTAAGACTGTTAATTTGTTGGGGAATTATCAATTTAATTTGTGGTTGTACTTAGAGTAGAATTGAAGATCGATACAGAAATAATTCTTGTATATGTAGTTACTGAATAAGGATTTCTGTATTTTTTCTTCCTCTCATAGCTACTTGCTGCAATTCTAATAAAACGTAATGACGGCTAAGTTTCTCTTCTTTTCCAAAAATTCTTCAAATTATTAGACTTACCATGCAATTTTTTGGTTTTTTTTAAACATACCGGCTAAATGGTTTAATTATTTATATGTACAATTTAAGTAATTCCAGACCAATTTACCCGGCTGCATGTTAAACCATTTATTTGTAAAATATATGCCCCACAGTTTTGTAAATAACTCTGATTATTTAAAAATATTGGGGGAGATAATATTTACGTTTCATTAGATTCATTATGTGAAACTATGAGAGAAAAAGAATGAAATAAGCACAAATTCCACTCCGTGTCTAGTAATTAAATACATTTCTACAGACAGTGTTAATCTTCAATTGTACTCGGGGTCCAAAAAGGACCTGCACATTTATATGAAGAATTGTGTGTAGTTGTGATAAGGATATTGCTGTAATGGAATATTCTATTGATGGTGGATATATTAAATGTGTATTTTTTCACTTTTTTATAAAAAAATAATTATATGATATGTCTTCTGTAGCTTGTACAATTCACATACTCACAGATATATTACTTGTAAACGAATAATAAATGCATAAATTTAGTAAATAAAAGTTAAATGATAGCATCACTTAGTATTTGGTAAATAAATAACTAATGATAGAAAATGTTAACTTCTAAAATCAGATTATACACGCTACAACTTGTGCACGTGTTTATATATTGCATTTTTAAGGAAGGTATTTTGTAAATATTTTTTTTAAGCAGATGCTACAACCTCAATGACCTTACAAAAAAACCTATACTCTTAAAAGAACAAACCTATCTAACGTGTTAACTTTTCTAAGAAGAAATTTGTATTCTTACTCATAAGGTTGTCTTTATGTAACAAAAAAAAAGTTTTTTTAAAAATAAAATAGTTAAATTTTAGAACTTTATTTGAAAATCAAGTTGATTAAGCCTAAATCTATCAACTTCAATTATGGCATGGAGTCTTAAATTTGCAAACTAAACCATGCCTGAACAATGAAGCATTGGATAACTCATTTTAAACTAAAGAAAATACCCCCTTCTTTTTTACTAGAAATACCTTCTTTTTATATCGTGTCTGGAAAGTTGGGGACTTTTTTTTTAATTCAGGAGCTGTCCGGTTTTTGTAGGACCGTACCCCTCGTTCGTCTATGGTTGCTACTCATACGATGTATATATATATATATATATTAAGTCTTTAAAGATATAAAATATTATTACTATTTAATGGTCCAGTCCAGTGTTAAGGCCGATCATATCAATACTGACTTATAATGACGCAAAACTAAAAATGAAGAATTCTACAAGAACCTATTTTATTTTTTGAAAAAAAACAAGATTCAAAATATTTGAGAAATAACAACATTATTTTTTTTTCATTAGGTAGTTACGTGTCGTTATTTATAATCCTGCAATAATTGTTTGGAATACTGGTACTATGATAATATCGGGTTACTAACGCTTTTAAAAAGTACTCAAACTAAAAACTAAACTGATATTATAACGGTTCTTGCTACATCATTGCATAATAAAAAAATTGCCCACTGAAACAACATTTTTATACAACAAAATGGAAAAAGTCTCGGTACGTGAATTTAAATTGCCTTACACAACATTTTTGTTATTTATTTTTAATCCAAAAATTTCGAAAAGTATCAAAATACAAAAGTTATCGTTGGCACCAGAACTAGTACAAAAATATGGTTTTATAAAAATTAAAGTAATTGGGGAAATAAGAAAAGATTCTAGATCAATCGAGAAAAATAGTTTTTTCTTTATTTGTTATTAAAAGAACCAGGGAAGATATTTTTAAATCACCGCCCGTTCTAGTATTTAAAAGCAAAAAAATATTAAATTGAATAAATATTTTAGATAAATAAAATAAATTATGTAATACTTACATCCGCATTTAGTATTTGATTAACTTTTGCTGTATCTCCAATACTATTCAAATATGTGAGCTTTTTAGATACGCCAAATTCATTATACTCTGACTCCAAGGGTAGATTTACTTTAAAGTCTAGTGATGCATCAACCATTGAGTAAGCTTCTAGTTCATCATACACCTTTATGTATATATGATAATCACCAACTGGAAAAATGACTGATGCAAAATTTGAAGTTCCAGTATATAAAATTGAATAACTTGAATTATCAGATAATAGCTTATCTGAAATGAAAATTTGATTTATAACATGTGAACATTCATTAGTTCTTTAGGGCAATGATTTCCTGTAATGCCAATAAAAAAAGTTATATTATAAAAATGACACAAACAACCTTATTTTGATAAATTTTGTTAAAAAAATCACGCATAGTTGACTGTGAAGACCATTGACATAAATATATATATACAATATTAACAAGGTACTTATGCAATTATTTTTTTGAAACTGACCAATATTTTTTTTATTTAGTAGTTTCATTAAAATAACGTGTATCTAGAAATATCGGAGGAGCCTAACCCATCCTCGTTGGTGAATGGTTCATACTCATACGTATAAAGTTTTTAAAGATATAAAATATTATTACTATGCTTAGGAGTACTGTTTATTTGGTCTAGTCCAGTCTTAGGGTCGATACTATCAGTCCTTGGGACAAGCACTTAGGAGTGTAAGTACAAGAACTGATTAAAAAGAGAGATAAAGTTGAGTGACGTCATAAAATAACAAACTTTATAAGTATTAGGACTGATATTCAGAACTGAACTGGACCCTACCGAGACTTTACTAGACGGGACTGCAGTCTTCAGTGCGAAACAAGGACCGACACAACACAACTCAGCAGTGCGTTAGAGAAAATTTATCAATAGGTGGGCCATGGATTTTTTATAGGTAGGGGATGCATAACTAATCAAAAAATGTAAATAAAATATATTATAATTCCCACTGTGCGCCAACTCCTAGTTGTTAAATTAGTACTAGATTTGTAAAAAAACGTCACTACTTATATTAATTCTATCCAATCACCAATTACGACTAATTTGGATTCTTGAATGGTATAATGATTTATATTTTATTTTGTATTTATGAAATTCTTAAGTTTGTATTAAAAATTTAGATAATTATTACGTCTTTTGTATGTATATTCAAAATTATAGAAATAAGGTAATAATAAAACTTTAAATAATTTTATGAGTGACATTTTTTGTTTCAATGACGTTAAAAATCCAATTTTGACTACAATAGCACAAAAATCTTAGTTAAAAGTAATTCTTGAATTGCAAAATATAAAAAGTCATTTCCCTAACATTGAAATGATGTCTTACTTATCATTGTGTACCGAATTATACGATGCTTATCAGGATCTTTCATGCCATTACAACGAATTTCGTAGGTTTTTATTAGCCCTACGCCTATATTAGTAAGAGTAAAGACTCCATTGTTAATATATCCAACCTGGCATGAGCCACCAGTCGGAGGTCGATTAATAAAAAGCTCCATTATAAATTCTCCGGTCACTTTTGCCATTTCATTAGTTCGGTCTATCTTTTCCTCTGTAATTGATAACTTGACTTGAAATGATAAAACAGTTTCTGGAAGCTGTGTAAAAAACTCTTTTCGAAGAGCTAAGCTCCTTAAATTTGTTGTTTTATTGTTCCCATTTCCATAAACTAAAAGAATGAAAGAAAAAAAAATTACCTTTTCAATTGAAATACTTTTCTCCATTTCTTATAATATAATTCAGTCAAAATACTTTTCTCCATTTCTTATAATATAATTCAGTCAAAATAAATAATATATGTATTTAGGGGAAATCAGGGTAAGTTGGTACAAGGGAAAAATATACATTTTTAAATTTTTACCAAGTTTCTACGAGTTGTTCATTGATTTTTTTTCTTAAATTTAAGAAATTACTGAAATTTTTAAATTCTTTTTTCTTATGAAAAACTTGTTGTAAATTAAAATTTATAATAGAATGTGGTCACAGTAGAGTGCAAATCTCCGCTTAACATCTTTTTATAAAATAATTTTCCGAATTTTTATCAAAATTGGTATTTAAATTTTTCTTTTATCTACTTAAAAACAAACAAACACACAAAGGCGATTACAGAACCTCCGTTCAACTTTGTTGACGGAGGTAATTAGAGGGTGCTCTGAAAAGTTTCCGACATCAAAGTAAGAATGGTAGCACGTGTAAATAAAATCTTGTCACATCTATCCAGGATTTATTGACTGTTACTTAGCAAAGTTTCAACCATTTTGAACACGCTCTATGTAAGTTATAATAATCAAAAACTAGAGGGCAATTATTGTCAGTTTTGAAGACCGATAGTTTTATTTAATTAAGTTTTCCAGACTAAAATAATTTTCTTTTTTATAGCTTGACAAACTAATATTTTATATGAATTATTAATCTATCAGAGAACCTAAATTTTTCTTTTAACTTCCAAAGTTAATATTTTCTATAAGCTACCCTAATAATAACCTCCCTTTACTAAACAATGAACCCCTAAAAATAAGAACAACCACACCAAATCAACAAAATGTCAACATCAAGCACCTGCCTCCAACCCGAAATGGTGTTACTTTGTTTTGTAAAAGTCGTTTTCGTGATTGATATGAGTGCTATTGTGATAATGGACAAAATGGACTATCCAGCTGTCTTTAAATATTTATTTTTGAAAGTGTAACCTTTAAATAGATTCAAACAATAGCAGAGATTTAAAAACTTCTTTCATTAAAATATAATGTGTTTAAAGTCAAATCAACTCGGAGTAATTTATCCAGAAAAAAAAGTTTCTCGTGAACAATTACTTTGCAGACAAAAACGCCGAGTTCTACTTAGACGTGTCACAAAGATGAAAGCATCACTGGTAGAAGTGTTAAGAGTTATTAAGAAAATGTTTTAAAAAAATGTCTTGAATCTTTGTTAGATCGGAAATTTTTCAAACCACCCTCGTATATTAATTGGTTGAGTCATTTGTGATATATTAGTGCTTAAAACCAACTAGATGCTTGGAAGGCGGAAAACAAGTTTATTAACGGCAAAAATTGCATATTCTTTCAACCATAATAAAAAAAAGGATCTCAGTGACAATTCTTAAAGCTTAGAAATATGCCAAAAAGTACAAAACCTATTTGTTTCAGTATTGAAATGTTATGGTTTGATTGTGTAAAACTTGGCAAAGTTGAATTAGATTATAATTAGGAGCCGATACGCTAACATATTTTTAAAAGTATAAATGTGTATTAAATATTAACATATTCTATCAAAAATCTATTTATACTGTAAAATCTTTTTGTTTAAATGTTTCAGAAGTTTATAAGTTTGTATTGAACAAAAAAAAGAGGTTAATTATAATATTGTAAATGATTCGTTAATTTTATTTATTAAAAAGGTAGAAATTTTTTTTCGATTCCTTTATCAATTATTTATAAATATGTATGCAATTTTTAATATTAAAGCTTTACAACTATTTCAATATTGCCTTTATAGTCATATTTTAGAATAATGGTAGGTTTTTGTATAAGTGAAAAGAATAATATATTATTAATAAAATATATTTATTAGGGCATGTCAAAAGTAACATAATAATTTGAAAAGGATGAATAGATTTCTTAGTCAAGATATGATTTCTTTCTTTACTATAATAGATTTAAAAATAGGCGTAATTATGAAATAGTATATTATACGGGTGTCATATTATAAGGAGACTAAGACCTGATAGCGAGAGTACTTTTTTCTCCAATATCAAAAATGCTAAATCAATAAAATTACAACATAATTACATAATATAATATAGATTATAGTAGAGAAAGGTAAATAATTTTTGAACGTGTTTTTTTTAGATATTAAACCTCAAATCGGTTTTGGAGGTGTGAAAGTAGTTTTTCTAATATCAATACTTTTTAATAATACAGTCAGTTGTTAATTTTTTTTTTCTGTAACAGATATCATTTCAAAAATAAATTATTTTGATATTAGTTTATATAATGTTATGAAATTCAAAACTAAATCAGTTAGTATAAAACTTAGATACTATAACGATCAATATAATAGAGATAGTTGCAGCAGGGGATGAAATTTTTCTTGTATTATTTTTTATTTTTTTTATAAAATTTCACATCACATCAAACATTTTTGTAGGTAGAACCAAATATCCTAAATAGTTGTTAAGAGTGAATTATCTTATTTATAATACTCGTCTGTGGCTTATTATACAAACCTGATTAGTGATTATATTTTAATTTATAAAATAAAAAAAGAATGCATGTTTCAATTGTTTTAGCTTAATATATGCTTATATCGATCTTTTTAATGTTTTATAAGTGATAAACTCAATAATTTAGCTATTATATCCCCAATAAGCAGATGAAGGGATATTTTTATTCGAGGTTCGTTGAATAATTTCTGTATTTCAAACTCATATTACTTTTTACTCTTATTTATATTTCTAATATGTTATATAAAAATTTAAAGTCACTGAATTTTTTTTTACAAAACTATTGTCCAAGTGAGTTAAAATTTTAATTATTATTTTTATTTTATGTTTACGATATATTTTTCAAACTCTTAAACGGAAAGGTAAACATCTCTTTCAAATGAATAAAAAGTTACAATAAAATAAATGTTGTAAACAAGCTATTCTTCTAGCTCTCATCCATGTCATCGTTTGGACGTTTGGAGACGTGCATTGGAGCCTTGACCTGTCATATAACCATTATTTACTGAACCCCAGCCGCAGCATCAGGATGAAAAAGCTGCTTACGGTTCAACAGTCGTTGGCTCCAATCTCTGATCTAGTGCTTATGATGATGATGTTAGAAAACGAAATATTGAAAGAGATATTTAATCTTTAAAATTGTTTGAGTGAGTACCGATGGTGAGTTAACACACCATCGGTATCAATGTGTTTGTATTTAGATTATCTGAAATATATCTTTATTAATATGTTTGCTTATTTCATTGTTATATTTTCTTGTCTCGTTTGAAAGACGAGTCCGTCTTCTTCTTAATTTTTGTAATTTAAATCAAGTTTGTAATTTGAGACATAATTGGTGCCACTTGAATTAAATCATATAATTTGTAGTTAATAACAGCCTTCAAATGACGAGTCAAAAAGTTTGTCAGCTGCCGTACAAATAATTAAGTTATAAACATTATGAGTGAAGGAAATTTTGTTATTGTTAAGAAAATCGATAGAAAAGGATTTTGATTGTGAATGAAGCATTGCGTTTTGGTAAATAAATATTGTTAAAACCAAGGCAAGGCTTGGTAAAGATGATATGGATTCGGCAGCAGCAAAGTTAACCGTAAAATAAAACTGTGTTAAATTTCGACAAGATGAAATGAACATCGAAGATGATGCACGTAGTTGATGTTCAAAAGAGGCATGTAGCGATGAAAACATAAAAAACCTCAAAATAATTTTGAATTGTGATAAAGTGAAGTTAAACGACATAGTTGAGACTCTACATATATCAAAGGAACGTTTGAATATTTGAAAGGTGTATTCAAAATATGTGTTGCACAATCTCACAATCAATGAAAATCAACAACGTGGTCATGATGCGGAGCAATTTTTTGCAAAATTCAACTGTTATAAATTCAATTTTCTTAGACAGTATGTGACTATTAATAAAACTTGTATCAATCACTAGATTCCAGAGTCCGATCGACAGTCAGCCGAGTGTACTTCATAAGATGAACATAAAAAAACGTAACAATAAGCTGGTCAGGCTATAAAATCAGCATTCTGAGATGTGAATGGTTAACTTAAAAAAACAGAAATTAGCACTTATTATTATATACCATTGTAAGAGAATAATTGCTTGTAACATTTTAATTTATATTATTAGAAACCTAAAATTTAACATGAATACTACTGATTATCTTACAAACAATTAACAATGTCACAATTTCTTTTCATAATGGTCACTTTTTGGCGAATTTACAGCCTAGATTTTGTTAGGTAAGTCATCTCAGGAGGTACGGAAATCTCCATGAAAACAATCTCGAATTATGGAGGATTTCAGTATATACAAATTTGGATGAGGTTTCTTGGATGCCTTGTCTTCAGAAATGGACAAAATTCCAAAATTTTACAGGATGGAGGCTAAAATTCACAGTTTCAAAAGCCCCTGCGTCATAATGGATGTATGAGAAGGAGTACCATTTTTTTGTAACTCTCTCCTTTAAATTAGGAATTTGCCCATAGACAAAGACCTTTCTCTAGGTTTGTGTTTTTGTACTCTAACCTGTTAATTTTGACTCCAGATGGTACAAAGACTAAGGGTACTTTAACGGATCTGCTCATGGCTCCCCATACCATGACTGACCATGGTTTTTGTGTCCGATAGATTCTACAGGAAGTCTCAAATCTTTTTATAAAGTAAAAAAACATTCGCATCCCTAAAAATATTATTGGGCGCCATGCCCAATTCTAACAGACTTCTGAATTCTGTCGACTTTCTTTTCTCTGGGTTTGAATGAAAGAGCTGTCTCTTAAGATTACGTCAAAAAACATCTTCATGCCACTTCACAAGTTTGTTTATTATTGTGTGGCCCATGCCTATATGCATGAACATTTACGGAAGCTACTCTTTAAATTAAGCCGAATTTTCGATCTTATAATTTTGATGTACTTTGTTGTCCGTGCTTCCAAGATTATCATTCAATAAACTGGGTATCGCCTATCTCTTCTCTATTTGTCTTCAAAACTCCCATCAATTTCTTCTGGTGGTTAATTTCTTTTAAAATATATGATTTCCTATTAGTTTGAGTTTCAAATTTAAGTGATGAAGTAAACCTTGTTCTGGTAAAACTCCACTAGATTGGTCTCGTTAACTTCTCGTTTTGATTAACTTCATGTACCTGACCATCTTTTGGTTTCTTCAGCTACTTCTTCTGTAAATTTTGATGTTGATAACTGACCCCCTATAGTGTTGAATGCCAATTTACTTCCTTGATTTTCAACATCAATTACATTTTTTCAAAATGTTTAGTCCTGGGCAATCCATTTTTCCATATTTATGTTAATGTTTTAAACTTGTATTCGTTTATTCTTCTCATCTCTAAATTCAAAAAGAAGATGATTTTACTCACACATTCACTCCCTTCGTATTAATCTGTCTTCTCCTCCATTCCTGATTAAAATAATCTAAAAAAGATATAGGATACTCCTAATAAATGATTTAGAGTATCCTAAATCTTTAGATTTTTTTCCAATGTCATTGGATTTCCTTATACCTTTATTTTGATTGTAAATCTTTGTTCACGGTATACCTTAAGTATTAGTGCCTTTCTGAGTTCTAACTTTTTTTAAACTTCTTAATCTACTTAAATCACAAGAAGCTTTAAAAATACGTCTTATTTCTTCGGAGCGAAAAAACATTACTCTAACGAAATTTTCAAAGAATTTAGTTAAATCAATAGCTCATATTTCTGTTAAAAAAATGTCCCAGCTAACTTTTTGTGAAGGAGTAAGTATGCAAATTAAAAAGAATTGGATGAAGTACAAAGAAATGAAAATGTGATTCATAAATATCGATTAGAGGAACAAATCTTTATTGATAATCAAAATACTAAATTTGACGAGGAAGCAAAAACTGATAGACCAATACTACAAAAAATTTTGTATTTTATACAGTGAAGTTATACGACAATCAATCACAGTGGGAAGTTAAAAACAATACTCCAAAAAATACTGACATACTATGTCAACATATATAAAAATATTTGATAAGTGTAAAAAATGGAAGACGTCTAAAGGAGTTACTTTAATGTTAGAGATCAAATCCCCTTATTTAATTAATATCTTTTTTTTACAATTACTCCATCTAACCTATGTATCTTTTGGTGAAATCCATATACATATAGTATATAATATAATTTTATATTCCTAATACAGATAATTTTCAATTTCTGTACAGGTTTATTTAATAATTTTTTTTTGCAATATTTGTAAAAATGAACCAGCTATAGCAAGTTATTTTTTTAGAACATTATTATCCATAACTTTTTTGTGTTTACATGTACGATAAAAATATTGGTAGATTTTGTTTCCTTTTACCATGCCAATAAATGCTATTAACCAATTTTTTTGCAAACATAGTAAAAAAAAAAGTTTTTATAATTTTCTATGTAAATTTTGATATGGCAATTTTTTAATAAAAAAAATTTCACTTCTCATCTAGACATTTTTTGATGGATATATGTAATTCATAATACTACTACTAAGGTTAAAAGAGCCAATACTAAGAGTATTTAGGGGGAGGGTGTTACTATGATTCTATATTGATTACTTTACTTTACAAGATTTATATAATGTGATTAGTATATGTAGTATAAAATATTGTCATTATTATCATAGCAAGAAAATTATAATTATTCGGATCTTTGTCGACAACAGCAAAACATTCATATGATAATCATTACTAGAATTTAATAATTTTAAATGTATAATTATTTTTTTAATAATTTTTCAATAATTTTGATACTTTTCAATGAAAGTCTTGTCCCCTCATTGGCCGAGCAACGCAGGGTAACCTTTTCCTAGTATAACATATCCTTATTATATACATCTACAGCTAGTAAAAAAACAAACAAGAAATAACGCAACGAAAGAGGGAAAATAAGGCAATGGTAGAAGTAACCTGAACCGTCCTTCAACGAAATCATCAAGTCCTTACGTTTTTATTATTGAGCTCATAGTCCAGCTGAAGTATTATATACAGTTAACTTAAATGATGACTGCTATGCTTTTAGGTGATCCAAGTCGTCAGTGGGATTGCCACCAACAAATCTTTGAAATTTTTTTGAGCTCTGTTCCAAGTGATCTTTAATTTTCTCTTCCATGATTTCCCTTACAGGCACCATTACATTCATGAGAAAGATGGAGGAAGGACTCCATGAAATTCTTGCAGAAAGAGCAGAACATTTTTTTTTCTTTTTCGACTAGTTGGTGAAGACTGTTGATGTAACAAGACGATATCTTTCAATTGATGAAAAAATTTCTCATGATCAATCTCCATGTCCGTTCTATTCAACTTTTGAAGTCATTTGGATACAAAAAAAAATTGATGATTGGATATTTTCATTTTCTTGAGCTCTTTCTAACATATTGTACCTTCATAGACTCCAAGGCAATGTGAAACTGGATATATAGCTAATGCTGTTTTTATATTTTGCATGGGAATGATACGACTGTCCGTGACAAAATTTAAAGAAGACAGGCTTAGGAATGAATTTATTTGCTCCCTACATGAGAAAGGTGTATCCTGATTCTCACATATACATAAATGAACTTTTGACGGACAAAAAGTACTTTTTGACTTTTTCAATTATTCAAAATAATATTATTTTGAAACAAAAGATTTAAGTTTACAACTTTTGTAAAAGGATCAACTTCATTACAAAATTTGTAACATTTGAGATGAAAAAAATTATTCTAAGAGGGAGAGCAGTGATTAAACTTTCTTATCTGAAAATTAAGTTTATCTTTATCGAAATCTGTACTTAGAAGTAAAAATATCTATACATGGCGTCGTTTTCTACCCCATTTCATACATAAAAGTTTTATTAATTTCGGTGGATTCATGCCTTAATGGAAATGTATTTGGCAGTTAGAAATATACCTTTTGATTAGTAAAATGAATT
This sequence comes from Lepeophtheirus salmonis, assembly GCF_016086655.4. NCBI lineage: Eukaryota > Metazoa > Arthropoda > Copepoda > Siphonostomatoida > Caligidae > Lepeophtheirus > Lepeophtheirus salmonis. The sequence goes on from NC_052132.2 coordinate 24,469,815, forward strand.
GGTACTGATTTAATAAATAGATAGATACTTACTCCATTTGCAATCCTTCTTAAAAGAATCTGAAAAAAAAGAAATGTATCAGATCTATTAGATTTCCTTCAATAAATATTTATTTTATTATTGACTACAATATTCTGTTGATACATTATTAGATTCAAATTTATAATTATATGATAATTCAACTAGACATATTTTTTTCATATATTCTAATCTTTAAAAAATATTCAAATTATCTATAAACATATATACTATCATGAAATTATAGTAAATAATTAGTATTTGTACTGGCAGTTGAGAGAGTTCCAAGGAGATCAATATATTTGTGGCCTTCCATATATTATATATATTAAGAGGTACCTAACAGCTCAAAATTTGCAAGAAGATAAAAAAATATAATTAATGATCTTTTTTTTACAAAATTGAAACTTTGTAAAATTATAGTATGAAATCTTAAAAAAATAAATTCAATAATAAATTTTTAAACATGATTCAACCTTATTATCCTAAATTGAAAATGATTCTAAAATAATTAAACTCACTACAAAAAGAAAAAGAAAATTTCTTATCTGAAGAAATTAATATTGGAAAAATGTTGTGTAGGGATGAAAAATTAAATTATGATATGTTGCTATAATTTAAATGGTGCAAAATGAAACGGAGATCTCATTAAAAAAATAATAATCAAAATTTATGTTCATTTATATATTTTTTATAGATAAAAGGGGAACCAAATTATTTAAATTTGACGGTTTCATTTATACTTGGCCTCCTTTGTTAAAGAAATACCACAAAAATAATAGTTTAAAAACGATACTATATACTATACGAATCGATAATTGCTGGGTCAGTACGTCATAAAAAAATTGCTTGTTGATGAAGTTTTCGGTCCTTCCACTTTAAAAGTATTTAAGTATTAAAAATGTTTAATGTTTACAAATGCTAGTGTTTACACCCAGAAGCCAATGTCAATTATTCCCCTTTGGCAATTTGGTTCAATATTTTCAGTTAAAAAAAAATCCCAGTACATATTTTGGTATCAAAACCAGTACTAAAATATTGGTATCGTGCATAAAGAAACAAATACATGGACAACCCAAGATGAACAAATGACTGGGCAAAGGTTTAAGCTAAAAAAAAATGATATAAAATAACCTCACAATTGTTTGTGTTTCCTACTTTCACAATTATAAGTCATTCTAACTAGAGTAAAGATGGTGAAATAAATAATCAACCATTCAACTTATTTCCCATAGATAATGTTAAAATTATAATACACCTTTATATATAGAGAGTAATATTTGGACATACGAGTTTAAATAGTTACTTGACAAAGAAATGGATACGAAAAGATATAACTAAAAAAATAAGCTTGAAGTGGCTCTTGCCCTCCTTCACCTACTCGTATTTTAATACAAATGGGAATGTTATGCCAATTGTGTCTCATGTTTTAATGTATCTTTATTTCTACCCTTTTACATAGTTAATGTTCACTGCTGCAGATTGAAAACATTAATTTAATACAGCCTTACTATGCCGACCTTCCAATCGAAATCTTTTTATCTTTTCTATGTATTTCTTTCTCTATGGTATCGTGACAATACTAATATAATATTTAGTTATCTGATTTATCATTTTTTTTTAAATATTTCTCTTGTACAAACTTCTAATAAAAACCTTTGGCCTATATAAAACGTATATGTATATCTACATATATATTGATAAGAAATATAAATATTTATATTCTCTTAACTATTCCTTGCAATCAAAATATATATATTAAAATAAATTCTGTGTAGTATTCTTTATATCAAGAAATGAATTTCTCCCACGTATAATTTCTTTATGAGATGAAAGAATATATTTTTTAAATTAAATAATTTAGCATTTGTAGGTATACCACTGACATAGAGTTTTTACTTTTTTTCGCAAATGAAATACACAGCTAGAGGCCATTTGTAAATTTTAATTTCCCTAATATCCATGTTTGCAAAAAAATCTTTGTTCAGATATTTTATGAAAAACATCAAATATTCTTTCTATTAGGAGCCCTTTCAGATTATTTTTTGACGCCTTTAGGGGGCTGATTTGAAATCTTTTCTTCAAAAAATTTCACTGTAAAAAAATAATAATCTTATTTGATACATATATACAATCGAAAAAATAAATATTTGATCCCTTGCCAATTTTGTAAAAGAAATGAATGGTCTATAATTTTAATTGTTGCTTCAGTTTAATAGTGAGACAGAATATAAAAAAAAAACATCAGAAAACTATACTATTTACAAATTATAAATTGATGTTTATTCTATTATGGGAAATAAGTATTTGATCTTGGGCATTGAGTGAGGTAGTGACGGGAAGTTATCTGTATTTGGCAAAAGTTAAACTCTCAGTGGCAAAAGTGGTGTCAAAACATGGCGGAGCTACAACTTAACTACATTTATTGATTTGTATAATACTAGAATAAGTACTATGTACGACTACAACTCTCCTTTTTACACAAGTTGTATAGCTAAAAAAAATTAAAGGATGAGAAAAATGGTTTGGGTTGTTTTTTGATCATACCTATAATAACGCTCTCAAGAGACTTCACATAAAGTTAAGAGGAAGATTATTTCATTTGGCTAATATTCTACCAATATATATACAAATATTATTGCATAATCACTTTAAATACAAGTATGATATTTTTTGATGTTCTGGTAATAAATTGGCACAATTTGGTTCTGATCTATCATTTAATTTATTATGAATTTATCAAGTGATAGAACATCTACTCAAAGAACAGTATGGAGTACAATATCTTTAATTTTTTTATTAATCTTATAGATTTTTTTTTTTTTAATTTGACAGATCCAGTAGAGTTGTAAAATAATGTCATTCGGGATAACTTTCTACCACTCAATAACCTCTATAGAAACTCTGTCTTCAATACAGGAAGATTTATATTCCCTTTTGGTAAATACTCGAACTTACACCTTTCCCTGGTCCTGTGGTGTTTAAAACTTTACCTTTAGAATTGTTAGATGCGAAGCTAACCTCCAAAGTGAAGCTACGTACCTTTCACTTTTATTGCATAAAATAAATATGGGCTCATTGAGAGGTATCACTCATAGAAAAAAGTTAACAGCCCATTTTTAAATATCTTCTGGGATTATAATATTTAGACTACTGTGCAGAAACTGTGGTTGAATAAAAAGTTGAAATAAATGTCTTTCTTTACAGTCCAGCATTGTCTGTTGCTCATGCTTTTATATTCCTAACAATAACTTCTTTAGATTTTTTTTTTAAATTTTCATTGCATAACAAATTATTGCATTGTTCAAACATTTAATTAACATGTTTTTTTAAAGAACATTTAATGCATCTTCGTACAACTTGATAAAAAGTTATGCAGTTTATCTAAGAAAAAGTTACTGAGACAAAAGGTTTTTGCGATGAGGGATAGTGGCAACAAGTCCTTATTTTTAAACTAGTGGGATCTCTCGGTAATTACAGACACATAAGTAGCTGTTTTTTTTGTTAGATAGCTTGTTCAAACTTGTACCTGTTAGAAAAAAATGGAATCAATTGAGGAATTCATTGGTCCTAGCATTTGGAGAAATCTCGGAACCCTCTTTGGAATCGGTTACAGTAGTGACAACATAACAATTGCTCGAACCCTTTGACTCAGTGCCACGTTCGTTCTTACGGTAAAGAGGGAATTTGAAGCCTATAAAGTAATTTTGAGGCACCACAATGCGGGCTGAGATCAAAGGTAGAAGTAACTATGTCTAAACGCCAAAATTCGAGGGCAAACTCCAGCAATTCGTCATGAGCACTCTACAAAAAATCATCCAGGCAATTGCTTGAGAAGTTGGCTGGTCAGAGTTGCTGATCTGGCTTTGCATTCACGAAAACTTTCTTTATTACTGATATAAGATGAGGAAGGACAGATCTGAAAAAAGGTCGAGGAAAAGCGCTGAAACTACTCCCAAAAGATCCTCAACTGCCTCATATACCCACTTCATCGAGACATACTCTGTTTTTTTCCTTAACAAGATTTTTTTTGCCAGAACCATAAGGTTAACAACAACCAGAACAATAGGTGATTGGCCTTCTGACCAAAGGATATGGACTCCTCATTTGTTCCCCCAATACCTTAGGGTCTATATTGATATCTACTTCGAGGTGGTCGAGACCAATTATGAAGCCCTGGTTTGATATCATTGCAATGGGAGGTCTTACATGTGGTAGTAGGACTGCTACCTCCCACAATTTAAAAAAAAGTCTCAAATGGCTTTAAGTCAATTTTGAGGACTTCATCTAACCGAAATTTTGCCTCCGAACTCGCCAGATTTGAATACGATTTTGTAGTGTATGTGTGTGAACAAACGCTTCTATAAGACAAAAGACGAACTTCTTACTGGGATCGAGAAGAAATTCCTAGATTTTCCAAGTGGCGAAGGCTGGCATGCGATTTTGGTCTCGTATAGAGACTGTAGTTGAGACTGGAAGTTATTTTATTGAAAAAAAAAATCAGAAACCATCAATCTTTAAGGGTCTGTTTTTTTTTAAATTGAATAACTGGCTGAAGAGAAAATTGTGTTAAAATAATCATTTTCGCTGCACAAAGAACTTGTCCACCCTGTAAAATGATATATAATAGAAACATAACAGGTTTTCGTGAACAAAATACATAAGAAATATCGGACACACTATTTTATAAGACAGAAAAAAAGGGCCTATTTTGTTACGTAATAAGTATGAACATAACAAAAATATGAGAAAGACTACATATGTCGTCTGCAATCATACACTCAACCCCAGAGCCAAAATAATTTAAAAAATACTTTCCTTATGTCAAGACGGCCTGTCGTATTAGAAAAATAATAAAGGATTAGCCTTCTATGAAAATATTTGATCTGGAGTAGAAAAGCTGGAACTCAGACACTATACAAAAATAAAACTCAGGGAAGAAACTTAGTGATACTAAAAAAATGTTTTCTCATCCCCAGAAGAAGATTTTAAGTCGAGAACACAGACCATTTTTTTACATACACTCTTTATATTATCATTTTTAAAGGAAATATATATATACATTTTATTTATTTGTAAACTCGAAAAATTCATTAAATAAGTATAATTTCAAAATGAAACGAAAAATAATAATAATAAAAATATATGTAGCGTATTTTATGAACAAAACATTAGGGTTAAGAAATATGCAGAAAGGGATAGTTTTTTCTCTAACTTAATGGTCTTTTAAGGATAAACAATACACGTTTCATAGTCATTCATTTGATTGATTTAGTATTAAAACTTTTATTTGGAGGGAAAGAAACTTCCAAATAAATTTATTCTCAGAGAAAATAAATATTGATATAAGGCTCTTAATGTATATAACTAGACCAAAAAAATAATCAAATTATATTTTTATTCGAGTCTTACTGTTTTTACTCTAACTTTTAAGCTTTTGTTAATTGCAATAGTATGAAAAATCCATGGCTTCACTATGAAGACCAAAACAGAAAATTTATAGAGGATTCTAATTTTCGTATAATTAAATCGTGTAAAATGGACGCTTAAAGATATAGATTTTATTTGCAAATTTGTAAACTATAAAAACAGTTGAAATATTCATCGTAATAGAAAAATTAACAGATAAAGTTTATTGTTAAAAAAAATGAATATTGATGTTTGTTTTGTCTAAATTTCATTCATGGCTTCTGTACTAAAAGTGGAAAAAAAATACCACAAATATCAGATCTTGGACAGTACTATAAAAGTTGAAGATATAAAAGTTAATGATGCACTTATTACAGGTGTGCGCGTCTAAAACTGAACACTCATCTAAATTTTACACCATGCACATATTCGTTATTTTATTGAGTTGAAACCGGTTTATACTTCGAGGCAAGGTTATTGACTAGTTATAAACAAAACTCCAGCAAAATCTAAATAGTAACAGAGAAACAACAGCCGATAATATGGAGAGACGTCGACTCGCAATTTTGGAACTTTCCTTGGACGGAAAAACTCCCACTAAAATTGACAAGTTTTTGAACTGCAGCCGCACCACCGTTTACAAAGTCGTACCCAAAGGGACTACTGAGGCGACCACAAGATCTAAGTCAAGGCCTCGAAGGTCGGACGAAATGGTTGCTGCCGTAAAAAAGTATGTCGAGGACAAGAGAGGCAAGGTCACCGTCAGCGGCCACTCCAGGGAGTTCACCGTCAGCAAAAGGACCATGAACCGGCTAGTTAAGAAAAATCTTGGCCTTAAGGTCTACAGGAGAACTCCTCGTCAAGCCCCCAAGCCTATAGACAAGGAAAAACGCCTCGCAAGGTCGAAGATTCTTCTGAAAAGGCTCAATAAAAAGGCCTCACTCACCTGATTGTTCGCTGCTTGACATCGCAGTGTTAGGGCGTTTAAAGGGCAATACAAGTCCGAGGACCAGCTGAAGTCTGCTCTCAAGAATACCTGAGCCAACCGACACCAGAGCTTCATCACCCAGTCATGCAACAAGTTCCGGTGCAGGCTGGAGTTGTTAGTGGAGAACATGAGAGGTCATATTGTATAGACATCTGTCTAAGACTCTCATCTTTCATGTTAAATAAATTAATTCGTTGACCACTTTAAAGATTATCGAATTATTTCACTATTTTTAAAAATTTCAGAGTGTTCAGTTTTAGACGCGCACATATGTAATAGAGTTATAGATTGTAATACAAATATATTTATAACAAAACCTTTATTTTAACTGAAGACTACTTATACATTTTATGTTTTTGGTTGTCGGTTTCTCATACAAATTTATCAAGTAAATGATAAAACGCAAACTTTATATTCTCTTTCTATTATTATTTCTTATCTTAGAAGGAAGAAAATTATGATTTATAACTACCTTTTATAAAAAAAACCACCCTTATTTTGAAGAAGACCAACCGCAAGGGATTCAAGGATATGATTAAATGTACTCGGCAAAACAGTTGTGACAGCCTTGCCAAATTTAAACCAATAACAATTCTAATAAAATATATTCACTTAAACATTATACTAAAATATGTATAAAAATATTATATATTCTTGGTAGAAAAAAATATACATAAAGGGACGAAATGTGACAAAACGAACACGATATGAATATAAAATTTGATAAGAAAACTAAGAATGGCTTTAAGAGAATTATCAGGCAATTTTCGCAATTAATTAATTTTGATTGATATAGTTAGATATGTTAATAATCAATTAGAGAACAACTTTGACTTAGAGGCAGAGGGAAAGAAAAGATAACACATGAAAAAGGAAATTACCACTGAGTTTTTTTCTCTGAAACTTCTCGTAATTTGACATTACGTTTCTTATTTAGGAGTTATAATTGTTTTTTTCAAAATATGAATAAATATATATCAAAAAAATATTTATCATTTTGGAACAGCTGTTAATATAAATTTATTTTATTTCAGATTAGTTTTTGAATGTCTATCTATATATATAGGTAGACATTAAACCATTATTTTAAAACGATAAAATGTCATTATTTTCATAGGAAATAATTTATATATGTAAAGAACGGAATTTAGTTATATATATTATTTACATATTTCCAGGTTTTTATTTACATTTTTTAATGATTTTAAAAATAATAAAGAACACTTCAGTATAAAATTCCAATAAATAAATACCAGTTAAAATAAAACAATTAATTAATTAATTTAACCATTATTTTAATTACAAGTATAAAGATTTCTTCCCTATTTTAACTTAAATTTATTTTATTCAGACTATTTGTTATTCGACAACGCCAACAAAGAAAATGGATTTGTTTGACTTTTAAGAAAAAAAAATAAGAGCATAGAATTAACAATGTAAAATTTTTATTAAAAATTATATCAATAATGACTATTACAGTCTCTTACTTTTTCTTAACGAATATGTTAAAATATCATAAAATAAAACAAATAATTATGAAATTTATACGTAATTGATATAATTAAATTGGTTAAATTTATCTAGGCACTGAATATATTAAGTTTTACATATAAAATGTTCGAATAAAATATTTGATGAATTGTTTTCAAAAAACTTGCTTACACCAAGTTACAACAAAATTGGGAAGAAAGTTAATCCATAATATATTTTAAATAGAATTGTAGTAAAAATTCAAATAATAGACTGTTTTACAGTGTAGGTTCTTATATGTATATAAATCTATAGTTTGTCTCAAGGGAATTGGTATATAAAGAACTACAGAAGTTCAATACAATGAGCAAGAACACAGATCTGAATTTATCATTATTTACTAATCAAGAAAAGCAAGAAAAGCAAGATATCCAATAAGGACGTATGTTCACCCGTTAGAACCGTTCAGGCGCTGAAAAAAAGCTATGTTAGGGAAAAACGATTCCCGAAGAGTGATCAAGATAACTGTGTCGATATGGTTAGAAAGAAGATTTGACTTAATCTTGATCTTAATAACTATTTTGTGTAAAAATATCTTGAATATTATACCAAGATACTTCTTCATTCCACTTAGACCTCTCCTGTAAAATCCATCACAATACATGAGTATTTTATAGAAGACCCGCACAACTATCTGAAGGAGGATTGATAAAGTAAAGTTAAGTTATCACATCTATCATGCGTATTCACATATGTACCTGGATAACATAGTGATACAGTTGCCACAACATTATCAGAATCAACGTATCTTAATTTTAGTTGTGTAAAGAGGTAAGTAAAATAGAAATACTAAATATTAAAAATTTGTTAACGTTTACTTCGTGCATAGTTGCAATTTATAAACGTGTATGAAGAAAAAACTTTTTTGTTATGCGTTGTTTTAAAAAACATGTAAAAAAGTAAATTATTTTTACGGTCAAATAAAGATTTTCTTGTTTCATAATTTTATTTTAGCTATCAATAAGTAATTGCCCCTAGACCGTTTATAAAATATAAAAGACATTATTATACTTCAGTTGAGAACAGTAGAAGAACAGAACAACAATAGTTTTTTCCTTTTTAGTTATTTTTTTTTTTTACTAATTATTATCTTCATATATATAATAATATAAGTTTATAATTATTATTAAATTGTTAAATACTTTACAAATATAAATGGATAATTCCTCCATTATAAATAGTATAATATTTTTTTCTTGCCTCCTTTGATTTGGATGGGGATATTGGAGCGCAAAATCTTCCACTTCTTTCTGTTTCATCGTTAACCACAGACAAGATATCCATTTTCTCTTTGCTTATGGAAAAGCCAGGATCTCATTCTCATTTTTCAACTGGTTTTTGAAAGAAGTTTTTGTCGAGCCCCACGATGTCAAAAAAAGACCAAGAATCTTCGTAAACAAACCGTGATAAATCCAAATAATTTACAATATCTTTAGGAATTTGTGGAAACGTCAATTTTCCATATCTTATCCCCTCAAAGAAAAGTATTAGTGCAAAACGTTTTGCAAAGCGTAAAGGAATAAGAGTGAGCATAAATATGAGTATACATATTTTAAAAAGTTTTTTGTATCACCTTTTAGGAGCTTCATATTTAATATCTTTATTTCTATCATCATATTTTTCATTTTTAACAAAATGATCGTTCATCGATTATTCAGCCTTTACCTCTGACAAAAGTTTTCTGTCCTAAATAAGGCGTGTTTCTTTTTGTACAGCCCGCGAAAGATGTGTTCTTTCAAATATTGGAAAAATTAAATTTTCTTCACAATACGTAGCTGTCCTATCAGTCTTGATACTTTTTTCAAAATTTATTGGAAGTCTATATCCAGTTATCTTTTATGTTCGGATACTGGTGTCTCAAGTGAAATATACATCAGAGCCTTTATTCACATATTAAGTTATTAATGCAATACACAACAAAATACTGACTTATGTTAAAGACTAGTGTAACCTAACACTCAAATATTTTACAGTGTTTTTTATGAAAAAAGCGTGCAGCTACTTATGCAAATTTGTCACTCAGTAATACATACTTGAAACAAAAAAATGAATACTTACTCACTATTCAGTATATTTTGACGAATGTTGTAGTAACTTTGTCTGTATATGTGTTCAACTGACGTTATTGCAGGACCTTTAAAAAGGAGCCATCCGATTCTGACAATGAACTATAATTTGAGGGCAACTGAATATTCTAAATGTGGTTATTTTCTTTGTATGTTACAGTATGTATGTAATATTTACAATAAAAATGTATATTTTATTAAATGGATAATTAGTAAGAAATAAAGGTTTCCTTTTCTTATTTTCTGTACTGAAGTTAAATAATGTCTATTTTATTTAATAAATGGTCAAAAAAAAATATAAGATCCAATTAGCTATTTTTTTTTCATAAAAATATTATATTATTTATAAATGTTTTTAAAATATTCTACTACCCTAAAATGTAGATTTATACGTATTTAAAAATTGCATTTGTGTAAGATGTAGACATAAACCTATTTTTTTAAATTAGGTATATGTGTTCTACTTACATAGCTGAAGTACCAAATTAGTATCTGCTGATTCTCAAAATGATTACTAATTTCAAGTGCACCTGCATCATCCTAGTGTATAATTTTGGAACGGACCAGAAGGCAATTTATTTATAAAAACTTTGTATATCATAATTCACAAGCCTCAACCCTTTTCAATATCAAGAGATTGTTAGGTATAAAATTATTGGAGTAGGAGTTAAAATACAATATTATATTAAATTTTGGATGATCAAAATTACATTCATACCATTTTATTTCCCCCAAAGTAGAAACATTTTAAAAGAGGGAATGTCTTTATTCTGATTTTTTTTTTTAAAGATTGGAGATTAAAACATACGAACTTCCTATAAAAAAATTACGTGTACACTCTTGACTGATGAGACAACTTACCACTTTTTTAAGAAAATTATTACAATGGAGTAAATGAAAGACATCCTTCAATGTTTAATGTTGTGCATTTTAAAAACAAATGATTAAAAAAATTTAGCTAGCCCGTCGTTTTTGTATTTTTTTTTTTTTTTTTTTTGGAATCGATAATCTGAAGAATGCATTTTCTTTTCCTTAAGAGTTGTCAATATTATTTCAAACATGAGTGGTGAACATCCTTTCCTAAATGGATTCAATTATATTCAAAACCTGACTAAAAATTTGTGTGTGCACATAAAAGACAGAACGTAACCCTGAGTATTTTTTATGGAGTAGCATTGGGGATTAACATCGGAGTAATTCTTGCTAATGTCCTTGTTTACTTCCTTTTACTCCTCCTCCCTTGTCACAGCTGATTGTAGCTGAACTATTCCAAAACATTCCTGAAATTGTCAGGGTTACTATGTTGACTTTTGATATGCCCATTATAGACACGATAATCATCACCGCATATGTATTTTTATCATCTTTTGACATTTGTTCAAACATAGTTTGTATTCCATTAAGTTATAAGACATTATTTTATCATTTAATATAAGTGTACATACTTACTTGATAGAAGAATTTTGTTTTGGGTTTTCTTGAGCAAAAAAAAATTAAATTATTGAAAATATTGTTCATTCTGTAGGGGTTTTTAAGAGAAAAATTGTTGGGGAAGAAGTGGGAGAGGGGGGGGTGAGAAGAAAAAAGTAGAGAAGGATATTATTTTTCGGAGAGAGAGAAAGCCAAAAGGGAAAGCTCTTCAAAATGCCTAAAATCGTTTTTTGTTGTATGTTTTTTTTTTGTAGAAAAATGTCGCAAAGAAAAAAAGAGTATTCTAACTAATAAGTACAAACGTATTTTGAGGATTAAAGCTCCATGTGAACATATTATCAAATATTATATACGAATGCATATATGTAGATATGGTATACACGAATATCAACATACAAAGTATTTATGTACAATATATACAATGTTCATAAAACTTTTATGACATGTGAAAAGGAAGTTTTTTAATAATATACTTTATAGCCTATATAAGTACTATTCAGTTATTTGAGTCTAGGGACTATAAATTTAGATTTAATTTATAGCTATAGGTAGTGATTAGTTATATGTAGTAAATAATTATAGCAGTTATAAAGAAAGTATTTGAATCATAAGACTTATTAAAATAAGTTGAACAACAAATAAAATGTATTGATAATACACCCATAACTTTCTTAACATAATTTCTGCACTCGTAACTGAGGAACAACAATACCAACAACCTCTCACTGGATCCAAAGGTACACTTATGACATGGATTATTCAAACAACTAAGTAATGCACTGACATGGCTAGTGACTATACTCTACGCAACATAATAATTTAGACTTGTGAGATGTTCAGGATTTGTAAATTGTAAAAGTAACCTATAAAGCACGTTTGAAATTTGTGATGTAAACTTAAAAATGAGTTAAATTTCAAGTTTCATAAACTAAAAATACTTAATACTTATAATTTTGAAGAAGACTTTACTTACATAACTCTTACATTATAAACAAGATTTATTTGCACAAATTATAATAATTTTTGTGGCTGGAGTAGGCATTGGCAGAAATTTTCCTACTCCGACTCTGTAGCCCTTATTCCTACCCCTAGAACATATGCCAAGACTCATTTACCATGAAGTAACGGATGCTCCAATTTAATATAACAACTTGGGAGTTCTGCATATACTCCAGAAGTTGAAGAATATTTCATTTTATTTATATATATTCCAAAGTACAATCAATAATATATCAAATCAAAGGCAACGCATATATAAAAACAAATCTCACTTTTGAATTAAATGTCAATTCGAAAAATGTTATACATAAGTAAAATAATAATAATATAATGAGTAAAATACAACTTTCTTAATAAATTATAAATAAAGGCACATTATGCCATATTCTAGAGAGTAGGCAATTGCTGTCAAGTAATTTTATATTTATACACCACTTCAAATTGACTCTCTTTTGGTTATCCTTCAGCCAGTTTTTTTTTTTTTTTTTTGGGGGGTTTAAAGACAATTGGTCTAAAATTATATTATAAAGTAAATTCATGAGTGTTCTTCGGCAGATTTTTTTTTTCATATTTATATTAATTAATGATCATTACATGAATACAAAATAAACATTTACTACATATTATGCTTTTTTGTCAATCTAATAGTATTTCCCAAGATGAACAATACATTGTGTGGAACGATTTTTAACAGTTAATGTAGAAGTGATTAGAGATTTTTCCAATCGAATTGCTATCGTGTTTGTTTGTTATTGAAAGTACTGCAACGTTAAAGGTTTGGAACTATATTAGAACCCTATACTATTGTTTGTGTTGTTTAAATACTCATTATTGAATATAATTGATAAAAGAATGTTATTCAGCAAAATACGACTCATTAATTCTCCTATATGACATATATAGTATATCAACAATACCTATTTATCACATTGGATCTAATTGTCCAATCTACGAGAATAAATAAAAATGTCACCCGATCCCCTCAGATTTGATGATTTTTGGCACACAAACTTAAATTCATGAGTAGATTGAGTGTGCCAAACTTCAGTACATCATTCTGAGCTGTTTCTAAGATATATATACTCGTCTCAGACCTAAATTTTCCACGTCGCTTTAATGCGTTTTACCCAACGCTTCTTTTTCTTGTGTATTTTTTTTATTCAAAAGAGATTACCTCTTGAAATATGCTATATAACTATTTTGAAGTGTGAGGATTCCAAAAGGAAGTCAAAATTAGACTATTTTAATTTTTTATGAACTCAATTTTGATTTAAAAAAAAGATTATCAATACACTAGCAAGAACTTGATAAACAATAAACAAAATTGCCCAACTCTTATGAATATGAAACTTCAGGATGATGTTCTACATACATAATCAGGGTTTCACTGTACCAAAAATTGTAGTAGCTTTTTTATCATAGCTCCCAGGGTGGAATCTCAAAGTTAGAGTAAATTTCCAATTAGATCCACAGTGGGACTTGAGTTAATTTCTTTCTTCTCGTAGCTGCTCATGACCGCTTAGCTGATTTGCTCCCAAATTTATATTTAAATAGTTTAAGTTATCATTTCAATTTTTGGATTTACTTTTTATTCAAAAAGTGATAAGAATACCCCAACATTGAATAATCGTAAAATAAAAAAATTACTAAATCTGCAATTGATCTATAAAATTATATACAAATGTATATATTTATTTGAAAATTAGTATTTTCTTCTCCACATGCTAATTTACTTTTCTTTGATCAACATGAAAAAGACGTAGAAAGAAAGCCCTGGAGTGTTAATGTCTAGTATTATGAATAATAAATACATATATAGAGTATTACCAGTTTATTACTATCAGTATCAAATTAACTTTGTATCATATTGGAACTGCCTACTTCTGAATTTAATCACGTCTTTGTTTGTCTTATTTCTTTAATTAAATACTACATATTATGTACAGGGTGAGGACTGAAAAACTGGAATCCTCTTCGACGCCTTCTAGCCTCAGTTCTAAAAGTCTGACAATTTGATACTTGACTCAATTCGAAAGAACTGACAAAAAGCTACTATTTGATGTATGTTTTGCTTCTGTGCGATCAAAAATGTACGAGTAACAAGCAAAATGGCAGAGGGTGTGCGATCTCCTCCGTGCACAAGAAGATCTTCACAATGGACACTGTTCTGAACAGGAAAAATGATCACTTCTTCCCTGAATCAAGAGCTCAGGTCGAGGAAACCTTCAGAACCAAACATCCATCTCAGGGCATGGTCCTCAGCGACGTGACATCCGACGTTAGCAAGATACCACCCTACTTCTTCAAGGCCAACGAGAAAGCCAACACAGACGTCTAATACAAGATCCTCAGGTACCATGTATGACCTTGGTAGAAGAGCATGTCTCCAGAGACAATTATGTTTTTACCCAAGACGGCGCCCTAGTACATATATCCAAGAAGGTGCACATTTCTGCTAGGAGAACATGGCTGCCTTCTGGCTTCGTCCTCACCGAACGTGAACCTACAGGACTTTGGTGTTTGGTACAAATTGGAGGGCAAGATAAACAAGAATTCTCACCCGAATGTTTATGCCCCGAAGGCCGTAATCACGAGGAGTGGAACAACTTGTCCTTGGACTTCATCAAGGCCAGTTGTCTTTCATCCCCGTATGGAATCCATCATTCTGATTGGAAGGGGTATATTGAATAAAAAGTATAAAAAATTATTAAATTACCAACTTTTGTCTCAAAATATGGCACAAATAAATTATTTAGAAGTGAAAACAGCTTTTTTTAAATTTTCTAATTTTTGAGTACTCCCCTGTCACGTTGTTCCGAAATAAGAGTTAGGTCTTTAAAAAATTAAGCAGCATCTCATATACATTTTTAAGTCTGCATACCCATAGGCATCCAAAAATGAAAATTTAAAAATTAGGGATTTATATCCGCCCATGATATGGGCTTGGACTTTTTGGGCACAGTTCGTGTAATTAAAAAAATAAGATAGCCTTAAAAACGAATTTTTCAAGAAAATTTTGAGTTTTATTTGGGCCGTAAACCATTTCAACTAAAAAGTAGATTTTTTTACCCATTTGGACCAAGAAAGATTCTAGGTATAATAATTAGTTGTTTTTGGGGTAGCTCATGAATTTTGATTAAAGTTGACTTGTTTTCAGAATCTTTTCCAAGGCTCAAAGAGTTGGTTCATTCCTTGAGATCAATTCTACAATCTGCATGATCCAAAGAAGACCAACGATGTAAATGTGAAATTTGCAGAATTACAACAGCCAAAGGTAGGTTACTCCAACCCTCTCTATTCTTGGAGAAGCCTAAGAACAAAACAGAAAGGCTCATGAAAAAAGCACCTTCTCCACCATACTATAATGGCTGATGGACATTCGATTGCAAGAAAAGACGAGGAATCAGGCATCTATGCTCCTTTGCTAATAAAGGCAAAATGTTGCTGACAAGATATCTCAAAGATCCACTGCCATGGCCATTATGGTGTATTACTATTTCAAGAAATGAGAACTGTGTGAGGATGGTTTCTTCTTTTTTCAGACATGCCAAGGTGTCCAAATGAAATTTAAAATTGGAAAGACAAAGAATACTGCCAAATAATGGCTGCGCTTAAATTCATGAACATGGCTACTAAACTTAATCTCAGTGTAAGAAAGACCGTGAAGTCAGGGTCCTTGCCTCGAACTCCTTCCAACCCCATAGGTGTTATAGGATCTATTGTATCACATTTTTACAAAATGTTAATAAAACTGCCATGATCTTGATTCTTTTGAGTGGCCAAAATATTAATATTTAATGCAGGGGCATGGAGGAAGATGACTGTAACTTTGTTTTTAATTTTTTGATTGCACAAACGCTGCCTAAAAAGTCCGATGCAAATTTAAAAATTAGGCATCTGTATCAGACTTTTAAATTTGTATTTTTGAATAACTTCAAAAATGTATATGAGATGTTGCTTCATTTTTATACAACCTAAATCATATTTTGGAACACCGTGCCTGTATATACCACTCTCATTTTAAAAGTCTTATTAATTAAATACAACAACATATAATTTTTTTCCTCACACCTGTTTCTAATCCAGTTCAGAGTTTCGTTTCTCTTAAAGTTATTTTTTTTTGTGTCATTATTTAACCAAAAAGAGGTTGTGACTAAATAATTTTACGTCGTATAGAGATGGCTAAATCTGTTATAAAATTATTTTCCGATGATAAATCATACACCTGTACGATTTTATAAGACTTTAAAAACTGCACTATTTAATAGAAAAATGTTACAAAAATAGTAGATATTCAACTTTGAAGCGTTTTATCCCCTGACTCCAAATATGTCATAACTTGTTTTCTGTAACCCTCATAGCTTCCAGAAAAGGCCAAAAAATAAATTATTTTGCCTATTTTTAAGGTTCAAAGTTTTTTAAAGCGCTTACTATTGAAGATACAGATTAATTTTCAAAATTTATTTAAAAGCCTTATGTTGAAAAATTCAGAAACCATTTTTATAATGACACCATCATACTTATAACTCTATTTATCTTTTTTTTAAACATAAAAATAGGTGTTTTTTATTCAGAAACTCATAGCTTCAAGACGAATATATTTAGAAAGTTCAAAAGTATCTCATTTGATAGCTGAAATTTTGAGCTTTCTCGTAAAATAAAGAGCTTCCCTAAAAAAGCTCTACATTGTTGTCAATTTGAGATAAGACCACGACAATATTTCTATGATAAAACTCACTTTTCAATTGATCTCATTAAAAAAATTTATATATTTGAATGCCATATAAGTAGGCAGAAAAAAGAGAAGAAAAGTGGCAGAAAAGAGAGAGAGGAAGAACATGGTGGTAGAACTTAAAAAGTGTGTAACGGATTTGATTTTTTAAGGATTTTCTCCTAGGACTCCCTTGAATGCCCGTATTTTGGAATACCTCACTCACTATGGGTCTGCAATGAGTCATCAGGTGTCCATGGAGCTTAAAATAGACATGCATGATCGGTAAAACTCAAACTAATTAATTTTAAAGTGAATGAGAGAAATATCTTTTTTTCTTGATTAAAATCTTGGAGAATTGCGTGCTGCTGAAATTGTAACTAAATATTATTTATCTGATTAATGTAAAGGCATTGAAGCATCATGGGAGAAAGAACTCTTAATATGAGATAGCAACATTTCCAGATAACAGCTCTTACTTACAAAGATTAGAAGGTTGAAGAATCAATTCGAATGTCAAATTCTACAGAGCCTCTTCACTGACACCATAAATTTCATCATAATTGAAGGAGACTCCCATAAGTGAATATTCTTTTAATATAAAATGGACAAATTTTCAATAAATCTTGATTCAACTCCATCAATTGGATTCATGAATAAAAAAAACATCTTTACACCTTGAATTGAATACTACTCGACGCCAACAATAAACACTGATATTTAAATATAAAATGTACATAAAATCCCGAAAGAAAAATAACAAATTGTTCAATTATTATTCGTTTTAGAGCAATTAGGAAGTAAAAAGGTCGAATATTATATAAAAATATATTATTGCTTATATTTTAATTGTTTTTTTTAAATCTTCTACATGGAAATACGAATAAATAAGGATGTAATAACATATTTTTGATACATTTAGTAATATATAATAAAACTAGGGAATTGAGGGATATATTTTTGATAGACAGTAAGATTCATGTCAGGGTTATAAAGTTTTTAAGTGTTAACCAAACTGAGATTATGAGATCATCTCACAGGTCATACTAATTGGTTTTAAATTAATTGGAAAGTAAATAATATATACATGATAAGACGTTTGACTATTTTTAAATATTATATTTCTTATTTGCTCATGAGTGAGTTTAGTACTATATTTATTTTTCACTAAATTCATCTCAGAGAATACTGACTCGCAGAACCGTGTAGATACGAACATTCTACAAACATAAAGATTCAGTTGCTTATTACAATGGGTAAAGTTAATTCAAAATATTAGGTTAAACAATCACACTGTTAATGTAGTTAATTAAAAACTATATTATAACAATCTGTATAGGAAAAACTATATTAAATAATTATGTTTTATTACAAATTAGAAAAATTAATACTTAGTCTAATAATAGTGTTAAGTGTTATAGGAAAAAATTGTCAAAAGAGAACTTTTTTCTGTTTGAAAAATATATAATGACTTAATTAAAACCTGAAGCTCCTAGATAGTTGAAAAACTTTCGTGTTTTCTTTTCATGGTTATTTAATAAAATAATAAGAGTTTTTTTTCGAATTAAGGATAAAGAAAACAAACGAATAGCAATTTCCAATTTTATAATAGGGGTTTAATCCCATATAATTATTAAATATCTGAACTTTTATAAAAAAATCAAATTTATTTGGTACGACATCTATTATTGAAAATTACGCAATATACTTTTGGAAAAGGATATCATATTAATTATTCACAATAAAATGAAAATGTCATCATTTTTTTATACTATTTTGACTTGGGCTGCACCGATACATAATTTTTATCGATTAATCGGCCGATTACACTATCCAAAAAAATCAACCTTTTTTTATGCACTGGAACAACATTTGCTCAGTTTAGTAGAATTTAATCCCCTGATTCCAAATATGGTCTTATTTTTCGTCTCAAAGCCTTGTGGCCTTCAGAAAAAGGCCATACATTTATTTTTATTTCTGGCTATTTTTAATGTTCAAAGCTAGTTTAAAACATCGGTATTGAAGATAGGGATACTTTATGTTAATATATTTAAAAATTGAATATTAAAAAACACTAAAAACATTTTTAAAATACCTGCATCTACCTTATAAGACAGACAATCGAGAGTCCTCGGAGAAAATCCTACTGCCCAGGGCCTGTTTAGCAGGAATTCTTTCCCGCACATGCACTCTTCTCCATTGATGAACACCGATCTCGAATTCGTGATTCTATTCTCAGAAAGGAATGGATTTCACATTTTCAATTTAACCCCTCCATTTTTTTCTTCTCTCTCTTTGTTACTATCTCTTCTAACGGGGGCATATCAATATATATGGACTTTTGTTATGAGATCAATTCAAAATGAATTTTATCCTTGAAATATTGTTGTGGCCTTATCTTAAATTGACAACGATATTGAGAGTTTTTGGGGAAGTTCTTTTTTTAAATTAATGTTTAGACTTTCAGCAATCAAATGAAATACTTTTAAACGTTTTGAATATATTCGTCTTGGAGCTATGAGCCTCTAATAAAAAACATTTATATTCATTCCACTTTAAACAAAGATATCTCTAGTTATAAGCATGATCCAGACATTTTGAAAACGTTTTTAACATTTGGCTTTATAATATATTATCATAATTTATCCTTATCTTCAACACCAGGTGCTTAAACCAGCTTTGAACCTTAAAAATAACAAAAATATATGGCCTTTTTCTGAAAGCCACAAGACTCTGAGACAAAAATAAGGCCATATTTGGAGTCATGAGATCAAACTCTAATAAGTTGAGGATGTGCTGTTCTTCATCCATTTTTGCTGTTGAAAAGTGTTACTGATTAATTTTCTGGTAAATAGAAAATATAGTTTATCAAGTCCACTAAATTATATTAATACTTATACCGTAGTAAGATATTAATAGCTGCATTTTATTAGCATTGTACCAAAAAATAAATTTTGTAGGATTACTATTATTATTGAAAAAAAACAAAAAGGAAAAAGGCTTATAAGATATGCAGTAAATGCAGGTATTGCTGAGTGTTTATGAATGGATTGTTAATGAAAAAAATATTACTGTGGAAGTATGCAAACGAATAGATACTTCTACTATGGTAATCTCAACAATTCAAATCAATAACTTATTTTTATCAAGAGCTAGGACAAGCATTTCTTTCAATTGTAGTTTCGAACTACACTCTTCAGTTAAGAATATATTGCCATTTTACAATTTATTGTTTTGAAATATTTTTCTTATATTTTTTTATACTCAAAATTATATGATTAAGTTTTGAGACCATGATGTTCATCAACAATTATAAATGTGCAGTTCTACTTAGAACTCCAAAAAGATCAAAAATTTCAAATGAAGATATGAATCATGTGTTTTTTAACTTTACATGTCAAATTACTCATACAGTTTATAAAAGAAAATCTTTTAATAATTCTATGTTCTATTTACAAAAACTAAAAAAATTATAAGAATATATAACCTGACTCAGTGAAATATTACTGTAAAAATCATTTTCAGTAGATAACATTGATGAAATAGCTAGGCTATATACCCGTAAAATTAATTTGAGGCATTGGCCAGTCCAAACATTTGTTAACATGCTGGATATGATAGTAATACATTTTGTACAATTTAAAATCAAAATCAGCTCTGTGTCATTGAAGGTGGTATACACTTAATAGTTCATCTCGTGTTAATCCTTGTTGTTGTTTTTTTCATTAAAAAATAACTTTTTATGCTTTTATCCATGCTTAAAAATAGGTGGGATCCTTTTTGATACCAAAAGTTTGTAATGGAGGTTGGTGTTATACCACAGTCCTTTGAACTTTTTAAATATATTCTACTATGTTCTTTATATATGAATATTAACATAAAGGGTGAGGATTTCAAATATAGAAAATTTTAAGTAATATATATTATAAGTTATTTCCAAAATTAATTCAACAATTTACAATTTTTTTTCCATTTATGTAGGGGGCCATAATGAGTCAATGACTAAAGCCAACCACCTCTAACATCAAACACAGCCTTTAACATGGCTCTGAACCTGGCACAGCCCTTGATGAAGAATTCCATGTCCATATTGGCAACTGCCTGGAGAATGGAAAACCACAAGAAGTCAACAGTTTTATGTGCACGTTCATTGGACTCTTTCTCCAAGACGCTCCAGGCATAGTAGTTAAAGAGGTTTAAATTCTGCTAACCAGGAGGCCATATTTCCTTTGCTCAAAACATAAAGGGTCTTAAAAATTTTGGTTTGTCCAGAACAAATCCGTTTCCAATAAACCGATTTGGAAAAAACTGCAGCAATTTAAAATTCTAGTATGGATCTTTTAACATCAATTTAAGCTCTCTAGCATAATTATCTATGGAACTATTTGCATTCTTCTTGGTGCACCTATTAAAGAAATAATGTCTGCACCACTTTCATATTTGGAGAACATATGAAGGATTTTTTTTATAGTTTTGTGTGCTAAATCTGATGAGCTTACTTTCATAAACTTAGATTTCAGGTTTGTCAAGATACAAATATCTAAACTTGTTCTGGAAATAAAGTCCCGGCCTTGTACATTCAATTCTTATTTTCAAAAAATGATTGTACATAATGGATGTAAAAAAGTATATACATATTTTTTTCTTTTATTAAGATTTGAATTTGAGAAAAATTGAATCACATGTATGTATATATTTATAAATAAATACATACATTTGCATATATAACTAAAAGTTTTGATGTGCATATATCAAATATACATCAGTATGAAGTGCTTATCATAATTTAAAATCTCTTTGTCTTCAATTTTTTACTTTTTAAATTTGAAAGAACAAGACGTATATATACAAAACAAATAATATTTAGTTTACATATATATGAGCTTGTTGTGCATTAGTTGATGAACATCCAGTGTATTTTTTAGCTTGTCCTTTTTTTTGGAACTTGGTAATGTGAAGAATGAATAAGAAGAGTAAAATTGAGGATTGACAAAGACACAAAAATTTCTAAATAATAACCTTGAGGCTTTGTTGTTCCAAGAACATGTGGCCTCAGCTACCCCTATCTTAATCCTTTGGATTAATCAATTTAGGTAAAAGTTGAGGGAGCTGCCTGCAATCCTCACGAGTCTGTGAGATGTTTGGAGTCCGCCATCAAGGCCACATGGACTGATTTGTCAGAAACTACATCTTTAAGGTTTGTACAGAATATAAGAAGAGGGCAGAGGCTGTAATTAAAGCTGAGGGAGGCCACTTATAAAAAAATATTAATTTTAATTATAAATTCATGTAAATGAACTTATTTTTGTCCTCACTGTCTTCATAAGTTACTTGAAATTGCATGGTGATGATGTATTTATAACTAATGCAAGTGTGAGGATTTGAACTTTTTAATGTGCTACAGCATACTTGTATTTTAGTCATTTGTAATCAAATAGCCAAAAATAACACCATTAATATATTGATCAATTACAATACACTCAATTATTGCATGATCCTCATTCCGATAACTGTACATCCTTCATTTCAAATGTTTCATTACATTTTATGTTCGAACTTGTACAATTCACAACTTTTACAGAACGTATACATACATACCAATATTTTATAGATATTTTCTCTGTCAATTATAAGCTTTGATTTCCAACATTTATTGGATGATTTAAAATAACCAAGAATTTAGCTATAGATTAAAACCTTTATTTGACTTAAAAAACTTATATTGGCCCCGATCTGGTCTTTCAAATCTATCAATTTATAATTATTTTATAATAGCCCATCCGCACCCCAGGGACACGAATGTTAAATATTGGTTACTGAGCTTGCTTTTAAAGAACATGTCCTGCTTTTTTTCAATAGCTAGTTAAAATGCATTGCTGTTTATCGTCGATATACATGTGAAAAGAATATAAAAAAATACAGTAAGATAAAGAAAACGATCACACTTTGGGGTACTACAGTAGATCCTGATTTATAGTTAAGCATGAAAATTGTTATCTATATTTATTATCATGTGTGAACATTTCCTAGATTTTAGAAGACAGACCTTTTCATTTTCTTCTTGCATTACTTGAAATATTTCATACGAGAATGTAGGAAATATGCTGATAAAATGGTCTCCCTTCTGTAATTCATCCATATAAACTTTGTATGTTGCATTCATATTTTCCCACTTAATCAGGTGGGCAGGAAATTGCCAGTGACCTGTGCAAGCTTATAATAGAAGTTTTATCTTCTTACGTACAAGTTCTTAACTCTTTGGTTTTGGGTATTTCAGAAATATGTGTACTTTTGGGCACTCTGACTAACATTCGGCTTCGATTCTTAATGTTTATTTTGCTAACTAATCTGCAAATTCATTTCATTATGACTTTTACACCATTCCAGATTTATAGTTTTTTTACTTTTTCCTCTGTGCAATATTTGTTTGGACTTTTTGGCTTGATCACATATTGTACAGGGATTGACAATAGTACCAATTGCATATTGAGAATCAGTTCGAATTACAACCCTTTTTAAAAGTTTCTCTTGCTTAAGAAGAGCTTCCACTGATTGCACGATGGTGCGAATACTTCTGCTTGAAACACCGATCCAACGTTGTTCTACAAGGTAAAGGATGATTAATGGACATATTACCTCTGGCGATAGCCCATCTACCACCTATATTGCATTGTTCATCTTTCAATATGTCCGTGTATATGACTGTGTCAGAGTTATCAATCTCACAGTTGTCAAACCAAATAAGATTGCCTTTGATGAAGTAACTTGGTTGATGAAATAAAGTATTTTATCAGAGGAAAAACAATGCCCACGACACCTTGGCAGATTACCAATATCATACCAGGTGTCCTGTAGCATACATCTTGTTCTCCATCTTGACTCTGTTGTTTGTGCTTGTATGTAGAGGTCAAGGGGAGTAACGACTAAACAGACTCTATTTTTGCAGTCGGCGTTGATGGAAGAGTTTGAGTCATGCACAGGAGAGCCTTTCTTTGAATGGTATTAAATGTCTTCATTCCACTTTTCCTTGAAGTAATTATGTGTCCCCAAAACAAGACGCCCATAGTTGATAACAGGTCTTATCATGGCTTCGTAAAGCCAGAACATTTTCTCTGAAGTCAACCCCCACTCTTTTTCTATGATTGACATAGCCATTTTCCATTTACGGGCACACTTCGCAGTTTTTTTATTTCAGGTGTTTGGTCCAAGTGAGTCCTTGATTGACAGCCACATCCAGGTACTGCAATTACGTTACATATTCTATTATTTTCCACCAATATCTAATCGTCGAAAGACTTTAGGTCTTAATTTGTATGCCTTTTTGAAAATAATAGTGCTTGACTTATTTTTGTTGAAAGTGAGGCCATTTATTTTACCTAATCATGAATGAAAGATTTTTCTTCTCCTGAGGCTTTACACTCTATTAGATTTTAAAAAATAGTATAAATATACACAAATTATGAACCTTAAACTGGAAATTGTGAAATAGGATGTCACAGTGTAAATAAAAGACAAGAAAATATCCACTTTACTAACGAACACCCTCAACAGATTCTTCCAAGAGATTATTATAAAAAACTTGCAATAATATTTATTTGTTGTACTATAAACATTTGAATTAAACCAATATGGTTTTTTCCCTTGCACCACGCACGTTGGTTGTCTAACATGTTGTATAATTTATCAATTTGGTTATTAAAGTAGTTGTTTAAATTAACTCTTAAAAAGGAACGAGGATATTTGTATATTGATCGTTGAAATATATTTAAAAAAATAAATCTCTGCACCTACAGCCTTAGATGTTCCATTTAATTATTTGAATTTGATAAAAACACTACATAATTATTTCAAAATCAATAGCTTAATTTCAAAAACAGCATCTCAAAAACTTCTAAGCACTTATGGTATGTATCTGAAGAGCTTGTTGGTCTAACTGTATTTGATTGTCGAGTCAGTTTGGCAGGCAAAAAGAAAGAAATATTTGAAATGAAAAATAAGGAAAAACAATTCCAAAATTCAAAAGAAAAAATTTATCCAATAATAAAAAAGAAGACTTTGCTAGGAACAATTAAAGCAATATCATTCAGATTTTTTAAAGTTGATCCAAAATTATGCACAAGTAACTATGATTATTAGAAATACCTTGAAATAATTGATACTTTTAAAGTTATCATTGGGAAAGCAGAATGAAGAGTAGCATTTGTTTAATAATATAGTGAATCATTAACAACTGAAGAATTGCAGCTTTAATTCTTAATACATGTTGTTGAAAAAAATTAAAATATGTATCTTGATTATAAAAAAAATGTATCTCAGCTACTTCAGTATTTCAGACATATTACTCAGAAAAATAAGATAACCATTTATTTATATATTATGTACGTACTTGTATATTGTAAATAAAGCTTCATAGAGTATAAACTATTATATTTAGGATATAAATTATTCTAATTAAAAAAACTGATGAGCTAATAAAATATGCATTGCACAAAAAAAAAGTTTTTAATAATAATTGATGAATTTTTTTTTTAAATTATTATTTTTTAAATCTGTTGAGCTACTTCTAAGCAAAGCTCAATTTGAAAAACAATTTACCAATTCTATGTTTTAATCAAAAAGAACTAATTGTCCCTCTAAGACATTCCCAATCCAACAAAATGAAAATATTATTTGAAAAATCTTTATGTTTTTAGTGGAAAAAAAGGGAAAATATAAAAACATTGCTTGCAGCATGTTATTTATGTATTAAGTTTCTCTTCAACTACTTTGGATTTTAATTGAGTTTATAAATTTATTTTTCTCAGAACAACATAAATATTTCTTAGAGTAAATTAAGTCATCTTCATAAAGAAAAGACAAAAGCTGTAAAGCGAACTATTTTCACAAAAATCAAGAAAGAAGTCACGTTTTTTCAAAAAAAATGAATTTTCAAAACTTTGAGGCCCTTGAGCTACTTTGTTCAAATTCGATCGAACTTGACCAATTGTTTTTTTTATTTAAAAAAAATTAAAAATTCATTGGAAATTTAATCAAACGTCTTACAAAAATTAATGAAAAGAGTTGTTTGCGTTACAACCTTTTATAAAATCTTTTTGGTTTGTTGTTATGAAAGTTGGAAGAAATCTGAGTAGGCTTTGGTTTAATATAGCCACAAATATTTTAGATGAGGCAAATAACAACTTAATTGGTCTGTAATTTCCTGTTTCCATAAGGTATTTTCCACTTTTGTGGATAAAGTCGACACTTCCTCTATTATTGAACTCTGGGACATACCCTTTTGGAGGCCTCTTCATAAACAGATTTTAGTATGGTTGAAATTTTCTTGGAGAATGTATCATAGATTTTGAAGGGAAGACCAGACAAGACAGGCGATTTTTACTCTTCTTAATATCATATCTTCTACCCTAGTTACATTTGGATCATTCCATGTCAAATCAACGGGGGGGGGGATGTCTCAGATTTGGATTAATTTTGGCAGACAAGCTCAAATTTATGAGTTTATTAAGTGTGCCTAATTTCAGCAAATAATTCATAGAATTGAGATATAGATAATTGTCCAAATCCTTTTTTACGGGACGCAACTGTTTCTTGTATATTTTTATATCCAAAAGAGATTACCTCTTGAAATTTGGTATTTGACTAGTTTTAAGTCTGAGGATTCCAAAAATAAATTCAAAATGGAATATTTAATATCTGATGATCTCAATTTTTATTTAAAAAAATAAAATAAATATAGGAGCAAGTACTTTATCAAGATTTAAAAAAATTGCCCAAGTCTTACGATAAAAAAACTTCGCCAATGTGTTTGACACATATAGAGGTATCACTGTGCTAAAAATCAGCTTGGCTGTTTTGTCATAGCTCTCAGGGTGGGATCTCAATGTTAGATTACTTTTATTTAGTATTTCTGTCAATTTTATGAACGTGTTGAGTTATGATGGGTATTTCAATAACTCAGAATTCAAACTAGTTTAACAATTAAATATCTAGATACAAATGACGACGCTCATGATGATCTAGATTATTCCTTATTTGAATAAGAAGTACTTTTAAAATGAATATTTCTATAGCTTTATTTATTGAATTTAATTAAAAAATGTTGTAATTTGCATGTTTCTTTCTATTTCTTGTTTTCATCATTTGTTTATCATCTGGTTGCATATTTGAAGAAATTTACATGGATATTTGCTGCATTGGGAAGGCTTTAAATGATATTTGTCATATATAAACTTATGTCAAGAAATGTGGTCTCAAAAGTACAGACATATACAATGAAATAACCCTTGAGATTTTACAAATGAAAAATAATGTAAAATGTATTACAAATGTGTACCTCCATCACGAGCATGTATTCTTAAAGAGATATGCTGGTAAGCAGACAAGTTGTTTTGACCCTTTTGAAAAACTTAACAAGAGAAAATAGAAGAAAAAAAAGCGACAGATTGATTGTGAGAGATTTCACTGGATCTTTCAGAAAGACTGCATCCCCTTACAGATATTAATATAGGATATTTATGTTGTAGTCACTACATACTTCCCCCTTCAACCAGTTTTTGGCTTAAGGTTCTATATTGAAATAGATTTGGTTTTACAACTCCACTCAATAATAAAACTTTTTCTAAGCCTCCGAACAACTTTATAAGGTCCGCTAAAGAAAGGTTCCAAGGAAGACTTTATAGGAGGATTCCAAACTTATACGTGAGTAGCGTTCATTAATTTTTGGTAGGCAAAATTGGAAATATTTTTCTCTATGTTGCTGTTTTTATGGTGGGTATTTATTTATTTTGCAACGCTCTTCTCATGATATAGTAGAGAACTAGTCGATCTAATATCCTCTCCAAAAACTAATCTTGCAGGGGAATAATTTTGACAAGATTTAGGGGTGGTATTCCAATCCAATAATATATATGTTAGAACATCAACCACTTGCCACCACTTTGATGACTTTGGAGTTGGATGTTCCTGGTCATTCTTTGACACATGTCACGGTAACTCACCTTATCATGGAGTTTTTTCAACAATGAAAAGATTAGAAGCAAGACCTAGTCAGACCATTTCAAGATCAAATACTTGACCCAAAATAAAGACGTAAAAATCAAGTTTAACCTATAATGAGTCATGATTAAAGCCTGGAAAAATCTCACACTTCTTGGATAACCCTTTATTACTTTCTAAGAATGTTTGTGTGTATCATACAATTGATCTACCTCTATATAAATTGTTATTGAATAACATAACTCATGTATCCATTATTTACCTCCGCAACGAAGTCTCTGTTTCTTAGTTAGTCACTAGGATTACTACAAAATTTAGAGATCAATTTTGTTCAAACTATGCACGAAAATTATATATGGCCACAGAAAGATGCCAATAAATTTTGAGGTTAAAAGTATGTGTAACAGAACACATTAATTAATTTCAGTGGGACAGAGCGTTTACATTTTGGTTTCAAGATCCATGACTTCTCTTTATGTCTTTCTTGGCTTCCATCCTCATTTTGACATTATGAACGGTCATTCCTACCCTACTTAAGATCTCTAATTGAAATAGTTAGAGCCTGGATAAATGTCTCAATACAGACTTTATTTTTAATAATATTTATACCAAGACCTCTGGGTATGATCAAGAACTTGAAAAATCTGTTTGCATGAATGGAAAGAATAACTTATATTTTTATTTATTTTTCCCGTGATAAATTATTTATAGAAACTTCACAAAATTTTGTTTAAAATGATATGTTCTTTATTTTAATATAATTTGACATCGTTGCTTTAAATATCGTGTGTAATTGTTTACTGTTATCAGTTCACGTCAGGAAAATTCAGCGTAAAGTGATAACAAATATTAATTATAAGTAGTCTTGTGTAGGTCCTTATTTAAGACCAATAACAGTGGATAGTACAGTCTTACTTGAGGACTAAAAGTTTTAAAAGAAATAATATCCATCCCTTATGACCTTATTAAGTTTGTTGTTCCTTTTTAACAACAATAAATTATATAACAAAGTAAAAATGTATTATACTATGTTCATTTACGTATATCTCCAAAAATACTATTTTACCTCCTAAATATTGTGAAATGCGTTTTTTTCATTATTCTATTAAATGTTCTTCTAAATCATCTGGTGTATCTTGTTATTACTCTTTGTTTTGCCCGTATACCAAGGGATATGAGTTGTTGCTCTAAAAAGATCTAAGTGAAAGATTGACAAGAATATATTGAGCAGAAAAATAGAACTGAAATGTTTGAGCCCATTGACCAAATTGCAAAAAAAAAAGGATCATGGAGTCAAATAAGCGGAGAAAGTGGGAGAGAATATAAAGGAAAATCAAATCCTTCTGAAGAAACTGTTTACTGGGAGCTATATTCCACCTCCATGTTTTCAAAAATCATCAACAGATGAGAATGAGCAAAAAGAAGAAAAACCCCATTAGAATTTTCAACAATTCATAAGAAAATAAACGGAACTACCCAAATCTTGACTGATAGATTTTGAGAGACATAAAATTGTCCATTCCTTTAAATACTCTTGATCGTCAAAAAATTAGAAGAGTGAGACAGAGAATGAGGAAACTTAATGATGTATTCTCAAAAAGAGAATAGCCTAAATTAGGAGGTAGTGGTTTCGATTCAAGGATTCACAAGACTAAAGTGGTTAAATCTCTTGATGAAAATGAAAAAAAAAAAAAAAAAACGGCACTCATCACTTTATCTGTTCCCTTTAGGTTACAATTATAGTTCCATACAGACCTTATGAAAGCAGAAAATAAGTTTTTGCAATTTTGAATGTTTCCTTGTCATTCTTCATCAATAGCCTAAACAATAAATATGTCAATAAACCTGTAAAACTTGCTTCAGTGGATTCTTAAAAAAGTTATTGCCATAATCAGAGAGATGGCTATATTTTATCAACACGATATTAAGAGAACGACTATAAAAATTTAAGACTAAGAAATAATAAAATTAATTTTTTAGAACGATATGAATCAATAAAAACATTATTTTGTAATCATGCACTAATATCTTAGAATAAGGATGTCTGTATGTAAATATTTATTAGAACAATTATTTTTATGTAGGTATGTGTGATTGTATTATATTTGAAATACTGTACTATTTATATTAAGATGCTGGGAAATAGTTCCTATTTACTTCACAAAAAGGACGCATGGGTGTTGTTTTTTCTTCTTCCTTTTTATTATCAAATGATAAAAGTTCTTCTATATAAACGGTGCGCGCGCAAGCCTTGATTGCTCTTTGAACCCTTGGAAAGTCCCTTGACATTTTTTTAATATAAAATTAGATATTCATTTTATGATCATACACACGTTTCTATAAAACAAATTATATTTTTTTGACACATATCAAAAAAGTCTTACTTCATACAGAAACCTTTGAACGGAAAATAGGGTCCACCCTTAATCTATTTTGGCATTTCTTTGTAAAAATTGAAAATTGACGTTAGATGGAAAGTAATGAACTTATTATAAAAAAGGCGGCGAAACTTCTAATGGAATAAAATGGACTATTACGAGCCTTTAAAGCTCAAATGAAGGATGCCTCCCGAATTCATATAATTTATTAAAAACATAATCACAATTCATTCTCTTTTTGAGGATGTGAAGGAACATCAGATCGAGTTTGATTTTGAAAAGTATGAAATTATCGATTAATTGTAGTATTGTTAAAAAACTGGTTACATTAAGCTATTTTTCTAAGGTTATACAAGAGCTCAATTTAGTAGAATTAATCAAGATACGATGTCCTGATGATAATTACTCTTGGAGAAATGGTACTCGCACTTCAAGAATAGATCTAACTCTAATGTCGCCAAATATGTATATTCAAAAACATTAGAAAATCATCTTATCTTATGGAACCTTTTGATGACCATAAAATGATACTAGTAAAACATCAATCCATACGATAAGTTGTAAGTTCAAAATACCTAAATGGATATTCGAAAACGAAGAATTTAGAAAAGCCTTTAGATACAGACTGAAATATTTTATAAACCTCTCTAGTCATCTAATATTTTTGTCAAGTTAACTTACCCGTAACATCAAGACATCAGTAATTATGTTTACTAAAGCAAAAAGAAGAGAAACAAGATTGTTTTATAAAAATATTGCTGCTAGTCTCAGGGTGGATTCTATTTTCCATAGATATTTTGTCGCCGATACAGTGTACATATTCAGGATCTCTGACAGTGTGGAGGAAGAAATGGAAAGAAAAAATAAAAAAAAAAGATGCAATTATCAGGAGAAGAGGTTTCCTCCCTACGAATTCTCAATCGTCAATCAATCTGCTAAGTATATTTTGCAGACAATAGTATAATTTCTTAAGAAAACAAAAGTCCAATGATCAGATTCCTGTTTTTACATCCAAAAATATTTTAAACTATATAAATTAAAAATTTTAAGATATAATTTAAAGAGTAAGAAAGCTTCAGGACCCCATTGAATATGTGGAAAAGTGTTCACTCTTTTCCCAAAGGTATTTGAGCCTTATTTTCTTAAGTTCGGAGCTCCTATACATAAATATGGAGAATTTCCCACCTAATTAAGTCTTGGCAAAAATATACTCATCCCAAAGAAAGGAAAATGTACAAAATTTGAACATTGGAGGTATTTTACAATTTTAAATAAAATATATATAACTCTGGCAACAAGCATTGCAAAACAAATTAAATGCGTTCTAAACCACTAGATAAGGCACCGTCAGAAGGGTTTTTATGAAATTGAAAACATAATGACATTTCTCGAAACATAAGATCATCTCTTGCTTTTGTAATTGATAAAAATAAATTTGGAGCAATTATTGCGTACGACTTTCATAAGACGTTTAATTCCATAGAAATTCATTGGGATAGATTTTGCTTTGTCTACAGCCAACGTCCTTATTGGGAATAAGTTTTTTCGTTCATCACTTCTTATATCTGCTGCTGTGCGGTACTCGGCCTTTTCTATGAACATCCCAAATTTTTCCAGTTATGGATGGCAATATGAAGAGGATTTGGTACGATACAACTCGAAAATATCCGTAAAATATTTGAACGCTTTTCAGGGAATTATTAAATCTTTTGTGAAGTTATTTGTTTTGAATATGAATTTTTGACATGATTCAGTATTTTGCTTATATTTTTTTTAAATGTTATATTACTTTTGCTCGTTTTACTCGTCATATTTTATTTTTATTTTTAATTGATCATGTTTTATTTATTGTCCAAATATTTTGTTGCTGTTTATCAGCACGTACCTAAAGGTTCCTTGGGAGGGGAATAATCTTAAATTAAATTTTTTATTTATGTAACTTATAAATAAATTCCTCTACTACCATATTTTATATTACATAAAACAGGAGAACACACATTTTGTACAAATGAATTGAAACTAAAAAAGAAATATATCCTTGAGCGCCGGATTAGAAACTGATCTCAATTTTTCTCTCAATCATTTGAATTCTCAAATATCTGGGATTATAGTAATTTGGGACTATTATCGTTCAGAGTCATTTTTACCTTTAAAATAATTTTAAATTAAAATTAGGATAAAAAACTTATGTAAAAGTGTTTATATGATTAAAAAGTGTTTTTCTTGATGCTGTATCTTAGTTTGAACTCTATATATTTACAATTCAGGCAGAAAAATGATAAAAACGGCACTCTTCTTTAGACCCTTATAACTTATTCGTAATACAAAGTGATGAGGAATTTCATAGCTTATATTATAGAAAGTATTCAATGTATAATCTAAAAAAATGATTTATTATAAAAATATTTTGTATTTTTTAAGTGATCCTATTTTGAAATATTAAAACTCGCTACTAAACCAGGATATCTTTATTGTTTCGATCATGCTATCTCATTCCCGAGAAAGGAGTTCACTTTACTCAATTATGAGGCTTGGTAGTTTTCCTTGGATGAATTCTCCTACCGCCGTGCCTCCTGGAATTTGGAATCCAAATTCGAAGATATCTTGAAATGAATGATCAATTTAGAAATATCTTTTTTGATTGTCTCGATCTTTCTTTTAAGAGGAATTACGTAATAAAATTGGCATTGAAATCAGGAAAAATATAATGATAATGTTGAATATTTGCAAATACATCCCATAAAAATGGAATCACTACAAAATGGAACAAAAATCCATGGAGATATATACTTTTAATTAGATCTTTTTTAAATAGACATTGAATATTTTTCTACATGCCTTTCTAATAGCAAACTTTCTGGACTTTTGGTATCTAGACATACTGCCGTCTTCCTCTCTAGATACGATCTCCTTGGACTACTCTATCTCCAAAGTTTCCAGTCTCTAGGGGCTTCCATCAAGAAAGAGTGGACTAAACTGGAGTCGGACTAAATAGTCAAGATCTGCAAGGAATTTAGGCATCGTATTGAGATAATTATTAGAACTGAGGACTTGCATATTGAGTAAATACAGGACTATTTTTAAATAATGTTTGTAAAATAAATGTGCTCAAAAACCCTCTTTTTTATTTTTGAAAAATTAAATATGTTACTCTAGATATGGTTAACTCTGTATATATTATATATAAAGATTCACACGCCTTTCAATTAAATTCAATCAAAGAAAGCGTCTGAGAGTTATCTTACAACCATCTTCGTCCTGACACGGGCTGCCAGTCCTTGGGTTATCCCACAGGTAATGGTTTTAGAGTATCATCTTGGGTTATAATTTAGAAAATTTATAGAAACATGGGTTTTATTGTATGCTTATAAAGAACAATTAATATGTTATTTAATTACAAAATATATATAATTTACCTATTTGATTCAAGTGTATATAGTGGACACAGTATTGTGCTTTAAATTACAGGCATGATTGAAACCTTTTCGAACGTAGATGTGTTAAAACGTTTTCAACCTATTGTGGATCTATGGCCACAGTGCAGCCACCCATTTAAGATATTTAGTGTTTGAGGCCCAATTACTCCCACCAAATGATGTTCAAATTCTGCATATTTACTATATTTTTAAAGAATGCTTAGAATGTATTCTTACATCCTAAAATTGAGGCTAATATTGAATTTGATTTTAACACCTCCAAACTCCCTTTAATAAATAAAAGGTATAGAAAGAGAATGAACAACCAATTATGTTTAAAATGAAAGCTGAGGAGATTGAAGTTATTGTAATTACTGAATAAAAGTTAGTTAAGAAAATAACTCATTATTTTAATATTCTTTGGGTTTTTTTTCATCACTGGCTTTATATAGCTACGTCTGGGGTTTTGTTGAAAAATACACAAGTAGGTTTGGTACTTACTTTTATACATTTAAACTAATACATATTAAGTAAATAATAAAATACATACCACCTTCATAAAATGTGTAAATATATAAGATACGAAATAAGAATGAACAATATTTGGATAATTCCAATATATGTTATATTAGGTTAAATAAAAAGTTCATAGGGGTTTTTGCAATATATTTTGGTCAGCTATATCTCACGATTAATACATTGCATCAAAAAAAAGGCTTAAAGTATCGTAAAGCTTAAGTGTTTACTTAAAAATATATCATTTACAGTTTGTGTTTGGTGAGGCCAGTTTGTGTGATACAGCGTTCCAAAATAGAAATAATATAAGAAAAAATTTGATACATTCTTCAGTATCATTACGACCAAGGTTGAAAGGCGGTGTAGGTGGGCAAATTTTTTTGTACTGTTTGTGCATTATTTACTGAAGATGATCCATAAAACCGTTTGGTACCTATTAAATCGGATAATCCTAACTACATTAATTTTATTAATAGAGCAAAAAAACACTCAGAACTTTTTACTTCAACCTTTAAATGTCTCCTTTGTAATAAACGTTATTTATAATGTCTCAACTCCTGAATGAGTGTGTGTTACTTTAAATATATATATATATGTTATTTGAATAGTTACAACAAAAATTATAAAACATTGAAGACATTATAGCAAAAGTTTTTTTTCAAAAACTGTGATTTATTCCTTAAAGTCTTTTTTTAGCTAACATTGTTAAATAAGTTAACCAAAATATTATGAATATTTTGTACCAAAGTTTTTTTAATACTCTAAAAAAATATATTTATGCAACTGTCCTATTTACAAGTCATCCCTAATTTCTACTTTATCATTTATTCTCAACCGAAGCCCTGTGAGCGATTGCTTAAGTATATTTAATATCCTGCAAAATATTTTAAAGAAATGATGAAAAGATTGGTAATCACTGGATCTATATAATTTGTGATATGTTAATATGTGGCATTCTTTACCTAAAAACATATATGCATTGATATATACATAGAATGCATTAAAAAATCATTCAATCTTATATCTTTTTCCCCCTTAAGTTTTATGAAAGAAAAATTAATCATTATTTAATTATTCTTCTTTATCAAATATAAATCTTAAAATATAAATTCATTAAAAATAACTATAAATATAACAAGTGGGCTTTTATTATTTTGAAAGAAACTTCTTTTAAGTATTTACTTTTCTTTTAGTGTACAAAAATAAAGGGTTTAATCTTAATAACAATATTGAAAATATAAATTATAATGTTAAAATATTATTTTCTTCTGCTCTTGGATACTCGTATGACTAGTGATGAAATTACAATGGGAATGTTAAAAAAATGAACAGTGTAACTCTGATAATTAGAAGAATGTTTTGGAGGAGATCAACTATGATCAGCTGTGTCAAGGGAAGAGGAGAGAAGGAAATAAACAAGAATATTGGCAAGAATGACTCCGATGTTTATCCCCAATTCTACTCTGAAACTAACAATGGGTTATAATTCTACAACAAATCCTCAAGGTTACTTTTCGTCTCAATACAAATCTTCAATAAGGTTTTGAATATGATTTAATCTATTAAGAACGTTCACTATACAGAAATTAAATAATAAGGACAATAGTTAACCGAAAGAAAATTCATTCTTCAAGTTACCAATTCCAAAAAAAAGGGTAGTTAAAAAAATACAGAATTTCCATCAATACTTAAAACATTTTCGTGTACTGTTAATTAAATTTTATTTTCTCATGAATATAAAAAGATTTTATTTTATTTTTTTGAAACTCTGTTTCCGCTGTCATTTTTACATATACAAACTATTGTAATCATTTAGGCATGTCATCTTCATGAGCGAGCAAGAAGCCAAAAGGCAGAGCATCTTAGATCTCCTACAAGCTGGAGTTGATGTAATGAAGATTACGGACATTGTTAAGTGTTCTAGGAGCCTGGTTTTTAAGTTGGCCAAGATATAAAAAAATAGAGAATACTTATTCAAGATATCAAGAAGTGGGAGGCATCATTTAAGGAGGGATACGAAGTTCTTGATAAGTTTGTTGAAGAATATAAAAGAGGATCCCAGTAAGTCGATATACTTGCCTCGCCAACCACTTCTTTGCGGTTCCTAGGACCATGAGGAAGGTATAAAACACAACTTGGGATTCGTTTCTTTCACCCCATGCCACCTTCAGACAGAGGCCATGAAGGCTGGGAGGCTCGAGAGGTGCAATAAAATCCCTATATGGATGGTAAAATATTTATTGGGTTAATTATTAAATTTTCTCGGATAAGAAGATTTTCACAGTTGATCAATTTCACAACCGCCGGAACGACCAATGGCATGTGGAAACAAAAAAAAGGGTCCAAGGTGTTTACCACACCAAATATTCGGCCCAAACAATGGTCCTTGGCGTTGTGGCCTTTGATGAAAATAAGATACTTCCGTTCTTTTATAAAGCTGAACAGAAAATCGTCCTGGAGGCCTACTATAAAGTGCTTAGGTACACCATCTTGCCATGGCTAGAGACCAACTACCTAGAGGATAACTAAATATGGACTCAGGACAGTGCTCCCTCTCACACGTCCACCAATTGCCAAAAATTCTGTGGAGATAACATGGCTCGATTCTTGTCCTAGGAGATATGTACCCTTCCTCATCAGTTTTGAACCCACTGGACTTTTCTATATGGGTCACATTGTAGAGGGAAATTAACAAGATCTCGCAGCCAAATGTAGACTCCCTGAAGTCCTCCTTAGTGGCTGCAGGGGATAACGTGTTAAGACTTTGATTGATAATGAAGGTGGCCTCATTAAGTGAAAAAAGTTTTGCAAAAACCGTGTCTACATGTTTTGTTGACATTATTATTTTTTTTTTTGCTGATATTTTATCAACTATAATCAGAATCTTTTTACTGCTCTAATTCTTACTTTTCAACCACAATTTTATCCCTTCGCCTTTTTGTCCGAACTTTACTGAATACGTCAAGCTAAACATTTTAGTACAACAATTAATCAATCTGACTTATGAAATTTAATGGAATATCAATAATAAATGTAGGTATATATTACGTCAATACCCCTTTTTAGTAGTTTTTATTTTGAAAACATGTAATAATTTGTATTTATAAAGGTATTAATTTTTCGATAAATACTGAAATATTAATCTTATGACTCAATTAAATAATAATAAATATCATATAATTTTCTGATGAAAAATAGTTTATGGAGTTATGTAGAAAATACACTTATTCCTCAGTACGAATAGAAAAAAGAACAAT
The DNA here is from genome assembly GCF_016086655.4 of Lepeophtheirus salmonis. Lineage (NCBI taxonomy): Eukaryota > Metazoa > Arthropoda > Copepoda > Siphonostomatoida > Caligidae > Lepeophtheirus > Lepeophtheirus salmonis. The sequence goes on from NC_052132.2 coordinate 24,507,529, forward strand.
ACCACTTTTATTCCAAAAGGCATATTTATGTACATTGTTAGTCCTTAAACCTATGTATTGTTTTTTATGGTCAATAACGAACATAAAAACAAAGAACATGATAAATAGATAAAACTTTTGACTTTTTGAAAAGAAAAAATATGATTCTATCCATTAATAATGAAATGCCTTGGAAAAAGGGTCAAAAGAACCAATAGAAATCATTTTTGATCAATTGTCAGGGGTGAAATAAATATGCCAGTCACTTATTTTTTTATGAGCACACTCCAACCTAACTATTCAATACAATAATACTTATCTCAATTCATATGACGTGTTTCTTCCTCAAGAATAAAAAATAATAATTATAAGAGTTTGAGAAAAAAACTATGAGGTCTTCAGTCTTCAGAAGCACTCTACATGTGTGGAATTATAATTTCTTATATCAAAGAAATAAGCAAGACATACGGTACACCAGAATGAAACCCCTTGTTAATATCCGCTGCCTGCTTTATGGTTTTGGAGGGAACAAATGAATTACTTCTATGAAGGGAGAACCTTCTACATTTAAAAAAAACATTGGTGCAAAGAAAATAATATAATTATATTTCAATTCAAAAATATGCAATTCTATATTAATCTACACCAAAGATAGGCGAGAACTCTTCTTTCTGAGGGAGTTGTTAATACACCCACGATAATTAAAAAATGAACAAAAAAGAAGAAAGAGCACATGCATCAACCGTTCTTCCTTTTCTCATCGCTAAAATTACTTTTTATTTACGCACATCCCCTCTTTAAATACAGGACAACAATATATGACATAAATATTGCAGGCGTGTTCATTTATGCACACGCCTGCAATATTTCTTTAATACGATTACATTGTTATTTCTTAGACTAAAAAATATTGATATGATTTACTTTATAAAACACTATATACAGTATGCCCTGTAATTCGTTTCCGTATATTCATACAGACTAACTTTGATCAAATAATATGAATAATTGTCAATAGATTTTTGAATGTATAAGGAAAAAAAACTTACCTTCACAATATTTCTGAAAAATATAAAGTAAGTATTTATTATTTTCATAATTTTTATAATTCAAATTTTAAAAAAATCTTAATAACTTGAAATGAATTCATTTATTTGTATAGGAAAGAGTGAAGCTTCATTATAAAAAAAGTTTTTCCTCCCTATTATAAAGAATGGACAAGTGAAATTGACACTTGTATTTTTTTTTTCTTAATTTCTAAATAAGTTGCAACTTGATGCAGGTGTTTCAAAAAAAGTATACACACTAAAAATCATGTCTATAGAATATACCGATCATGATAAATTGCATTTTGGAAGTATGGAAAATTACTAACTTGTCATCTTATCTCCCCCATTTTATTTAACAAAATCTCTTCATTTTGACATTGTTATGGTTTAAAGATTATACATTTCTAAGAGAATTTAAATAAATTGCGTACTGATATATGGGGTAACTTGTGTAGTGTGGGTCTTAATTCAGACTTATGACACTTCAATCCCACTTGTAGGTCCTTAAAGAAGGTAAAATCGATCCTTTGTAACGTAATTGAGGGTATTTTTCCATTTTTTTAAAATTATTCCGTTATATAATAAAGTCATTTATGTAACTAAGTAAAAATATAATAAGTTAGTATTATATTGTATTTTAATAAATATTTATACAGGATATTTAAAAAATTTCAAACCCATCATAAGATGCCAACTGCACGATGTTATGATGGGTTTGATATTTTCCAATTATTCTAATTATGTATCGTGCCTTAGATGATTAAGATGATTATAAAGAATGTAATAAACATCTAAAATAGTTATATATTAATAATATATACAACAATCAAAATAATTATCTCATTTATTCTATATATGTTAATAAACCATTGACATTTTTGTGAAAAATTCCAAGTACCAACAATCATAAGGACTGATATTACCGGTCCTAATACTGGACTGGACATAATAAATAATGACCCACGCAACATGAGGAGTAACCCACCTTAACCTTCGTATCAACTATTCCAGCTCTGGCCTATTCATTATGTTGCTACCACATGGATTAAACATCATTTTATAAATATTTTAAATATATTTTTGAGAAAAATATGATAAATTACAAGGAATTCATTCATACATAATATTTCTATATAATGCAAAAATAATACATTAAAGTTTTTTTATATACATATATTTTATATCAATGTTGGGAAAGAATAACATTGAATAAATGAATATGAATAAATAAAACTGTATCCTACTTTATTCTTCAACAGTAAAAAGTTTATTATTTTGCAACAATGTTCCTCATTTTTTTTTTTTTTTTTTTTTTGCAAAATATAAACAAAAGTGTCAAATTATGATTTGAGATTCTGTAGGAAAGAATAAAGAACCATTGGGTTGAAATGGTATGTTGCTGATTGCGTTTACTGCAAGAATCATGGAAAGGATCTGTATAACCATTTATTTTTTGTTTTTTGCCCTAGAATGAGCGCACTGTAAATAGTATCAATAAACTTTGATAGTTTCATAAAATACAAAAATAATTTTTCATTAAACAAGCCTTATATTGTTTTTATATAAAAGTTGGTTTATGATGTTCTTTTTTTATTTATGAAACTACGACTCTTTTTATGGTTATGATAAAAAATGAGGAATTTATGAACTTTTCAAGCAAAAAATACTTTTTTGGTCATTATTTTGTACTTAGAATGCATTTTCTCTGATTTAGAAAAAGTTAAAAAATACTGTAAGAAAATATGTACCTACCAAGTATGTTTTTTGCATTTTTAATATTTTGATCTTCTATAGTGAAAGATAATACTAAATATTTTTTTAAAGCTCTTTTTAGGCCACAATAACCTAAAATGTATCTTTATAAAAATATTCAATAACACACCATCTCAATCTAAGAGGGAGGGGATAATTTATTTTTTTGTAACTATTTAAATCATACAGATTACATAGAATATAAATAAAATTCACCCTTTCTCATACTAACCTCATTTAGTATATGTGGATCTGGAAGAATAATCTCCCATTCATACATTTCCTTTCCATTGCATTCATCTTCACAAGCACCGTTAAGTACAAGTCTCATTTTAGGATCGATAAAAGTTTTGCCTGAGTGAGATACGCATAAATCAGGGAACGTACACTTGACTGAGGGAATAGGAATGTTTGAATACACTACACTTATATTTAAAGCAGCTTTAGTTCTTCTAAAAATGGAATCGGAGAATTTGGAAATGATTAGTAGAACTTCGTATTCTTTATTATAAGTAACAAAACTAGATACTTCCAAATTCAAAACACCACCTGTAAATAATAATGGCGAGGGACCATTTCCAAAACATCCTGGTGGGGTATCAAATACTATTGGTTTTGGTCTAGACGAAGGAATAGGGATTGCTAAAGATGAATTATAAACTGGAAAGTCTTCCAAATCATAATTCTCATATTTTTCCGTTGAAACTTTACAAAACCACGTAAAATTAAATTGCTTATCCTCGGGATCATCTGGATCTATACTAAAATCCAATGGATTTAAGCTAACAATTTGATCCCATCCTCGTTTGACTTCCTTTGGAGAACCCTGAATAAGAACGGGTTGTAATGGAGTTGCTTTGACACGAATTAATGTGGAAGCTTCTTTGAAAACGTTATGATATTTTTTGAAGTCATCTTGAAGTTTTATTCCAAATTTTACAGTGAATTTGTACAGACCAGGTTTTAAAAATCGTTTGGGAACATTTATTGTAGAGAGATTCCAAGAGCTGATTGATTCATTCAAAATAACAAAAGACCTTTCTCGGGCTTCAATACCCTCAATTTCACTCATTAAATGAGCAGTCCATTCAAAGCTAAAATTTATTATAATATCAAAAGAACTTTCAACGTGTTTTAATTTATACTTACAAAGTCGGAGTAGGTTCCTCACAAAATATCGATGCACATGATAAAAGACTAAATCCACTTGATCTAAAGTACTCCGGAACGTCATAAAAAATTGTTGTTGCATTCTCAGGGATGTAAAGGATAGGCATTTCACATCCAGTTGAAAATATGGGAACTTTTATTGCATCTTCAGTTTCTGAAGAGCCGTCAAAAGCATATCCTCTCATACCAAATAAATTTCTGGTACTGAAGTATTTACATAAAAAGAAAAGAGTTTTAAATAGTTTTTGTATAAACCTTATGTGTTTATCAAATGATAAATTTACCATGTATTCTTAATTTACATTCATGCTGTAAAATAACATGTTTAATTTATTTATTAAAACTTGTATACTCTACATATAAGCAAATTGTACAATTGGTAACCAAAAAATGAGATGATTCATACAATTATTGAATATTCTTTAGACCATTTATATATAAATAGTCTGATTTTTTACTATTTTAATGAAAATGACTAATTGATAATTGTTATCCAAGCAACTTAAAATATTAATTGTACCACATTTATTTTAATCGTAGATAAGTTACAAATGAGTATTAAATTAAAATGATAGTCTAAATTATTAGCTAGTTTGTAACTTTACAATAACTGATTTTTTAATTAAATAAAGGTATATAGGATTTCCAACTTTTAACTTGTACAAAGTCGAAATTTGTAATATGCATTATACAATTTAACAATTTTAAAGGTGGAATTAGATGTTGTCTTTAGTATGGATGGCTAGTGATGTTACTATTTATCAATAAATTTAAATAATATTAAACGTATTTTATTAAAGTTATTTAAATAGTTATTAACTTTTCTGTGATAAAATAATACAAAATGACAAGGGGCACTCGCAAAATTTAAAAAAATATCCAATTTGAGATTTTAAAAAATTGACTTATCATTATTTTTGATGAATAAATAATTATACATTTTAAGGTATTGCATTATTAATTTTCGATTTATTATATCAGATTAATTTATAGTTATATGTATATGATATATTGGATAAATTTTCTCTTCAAGACCCTAACCTTGGCTAAAGAACCATGCTAACTGTGAAGTATAGATATATAAACATATTTTTCGTTTTGTATAATAATACATGTCTTAGCAAAAGTTTTGGCTCATAAACTCTTAGACTAGCAGATGTATGCCATGAAATATAACTTGTAATATATAATAAAAATAGTATACGATGTACAATAAAAGGTGATACATTTAAATGAAGGTATAAATCTATTAAATGATATAGAAAATGAACAATAATTGCACAGTTACTTCACCTATTGCAACTGACCTCTTTGTACTGAACGTTATAATATCTTAAATTTTATCATATTGGCTAAGTTTTGAATTATAAGGATATTATATCAACTAATAACAAAAATAGTACATAATTCAAATGATGTAAAAAAACTATATACATTAACAATAAAAAATTATGTTTATCGATCTAAATTATTTTTTAGTATATCAAAAAGACAAGTCGTCCAAAATGATTGAATCTTCCAACAATTATTTGCTTAATAGTAAATAACGGTATTGCTAATATCGTGTCTGTAACTATTTTAATGATCAAAAAAGGTTGTTTTACAACTATTTTTCCTAAATCTACCTTATCATTTGCCATTGTTATATGCCACAATCTTTAGATTTGTTACAAAATGCCGATTTACGGAGAGAGAAAAATTGCAAGAAACGTGTACAAAAGTCTGGAAGTGTTTTGGAAATCTCCGTATAATTGCTAAATTTTCATTACTTAAACGGAAAAATCACTTTGACTTCAAACACATTTAATATAGAATTTTTTTTAATCTTTCACCTTGTTAAAAAAAATATCAATATTTTGCTTCATTTAATTGCACTATTCCCTGGAAAATAAGTAATCTCAAGATAGCAATAGATTGAATAAAAGGTATAATAGACATTAAAACATTTACTTATCGTGCATTTTGTAAAGTTTCTGACCAATTTGTGCATGCAAGTACAAAACATTTAACACAACATTAGCATCTTCATTTATTTTATTAAAGTACTTTATTTTCCTTTTTAACCTCTCTTTCTTTTCAATAATTATCATTTATTATCTGGAGAGCATGGGAATACATTAATATAGTCGAATTTCATATTATACAATTCAATTGTAGGTATTTAAAAGTAAAATGTTTTGCAAAATACTGTATTCAGTATTTCCTACAAATTTCATGAAATTCTCTTGATGTTTAAGAAAAATTAAGTGGAGTTGCTTTATTGAAATATCATGTTTTAATAAATTACAGATTTTGGTCAAGCTTATAACATAAAGAGTACGAAAAAAAGGTGTTAAATTTTGATGATAAATTAGACATAACTTCCTTCATATTGAAGGAAGTTATGTCTAATTTACTCCACTTAATTTTTCTTAAACATCAAGAGAATTTCATGAAATTTGTAGGAATATGATTTTTGCAAAAAAATGTCTTTTTATCTATTAGATAAAACCGATTTAAAGAAAAAAAATGAATTTAAATTTTTTTGTAACATATCTAAATGCTATCATCTAAAATAAAAAAGAGAAACCCCGCCAAAAAAAAGTTGGTAATTGGTCAATTCGTCTCTATTTCTAGTCTACTATGTAATTGTTGTATAATCATTAATTTAGAATTATTCACAACTTAACAATAGTAAATTTGGCGAATCAATGTTTGAGCAATGATAGGACAAAAAGAAGCTTAGATATCAACAGCTGACCAAAAAATAAATGTAAATTGTTGCGGTAGTTATGTAACATCGTATTATTTTAGCGCCTCGATAGGATTTAATCCATAAAAAGGCATACAAAAAATGAATACACTATTTTTTCATCGATAAAAAGAAAAAATAAACATGAATCTTTAAGAGTAAATGAGATCTGTACATTAATATTTATCTAAAATATTTTTCTCTCATGTAATATTCTACTTATATATAGTTTGAATAAAGTATTTTAGATATTGAATTACTTGCCGAGAGAAGGTCAAATAGTTAAATTATAGTAATTATTGGAAGACTATAAAATATTTCCCTTTGTTATCATTTTTAAATTATAGGTTTCCCATAAATATTAGATATTTTTGTGCACTTCGTTGAGAATTACATAACGAGAATCCCGATGTTCCTATGAAACGTAATATCTTTTTGTTAGCAGTAAAATCAATAAAAAAAATTGTTTTTATAGATAAATGTAAATAAACTATGCAACAAAATGAAAACATTGGTAGCCCTTCAGGCTGAAACCCACATATAGTAATTTTATTTAAGCTGTAGAACATTAATATCCCATTAAAACTTTCAACAGATATAGATTTGGCCTTTAAAACGTATTTTAAAAATTTAAATTTTTAGGGTAAAACGACGATTCAGTGGCATATTTCAAATAAAAGAACTTGGTTTGCGTTGTATACAGATTACAATAATATTCCGAGGGGGAAAAAATTGAATCCTTTATTATAATTTATACAAAAATAATTCATAAATTAGAAGTAAGGGGATTAAAGCTAGCTTTGATGCTTCATATTCAAAATAATTGATTAATTGAACTCATAAGCGATTCATTTTTTCTCTGGAATATTATTGTAATCTATATTCACGTAACCTTACTAGCTTATTAAATTTATATTTCTCAATCAATATTAAAATCTAAATTGACCATACATGAATCAAATTCCCTCTTTTCTAATTTTTTTTTAAATAGAAAAATAATGTATATTCTATTACATCAGCTAGGCTATAGAACACATAAAGAAAAAATGAAAGCTTCTAATTAAGGTCCTTCATTTTACTCGATTTAAGGCAGTTATTTACATTTGTTACTAATTGTAATCAAGATAAAGTCTTGAATATTTCATTTTAGGAATGCTGAAATGCTTGTATTAATATTTAATTTTATTTTCATATGTATAGTTCTTTCATGTCGAATCGTAGTTATATCCTAAAAACTTGATTTTATTCAAAAGGCTTTTAAGGACAAATCTATATCTGTTGAAAGTTTTAATGGTTATATTCGTGTTCTATGGCTTAAATAACAATAATAAATGTTGGGTACAGCCTGCAGGCCAAAATGTTGTTGTTTGGTGTCATAAATATACCTAGAAACACTATTTCTTATATTGTGCTACACATATTTGACCTTTTTCTATATTATGCTTGATAAATTTATAATTATTTTTAAAAGCATAATTTACAAAAGTGAAATTATAGAAAGATCGTGGTAAAAAGATCATTAAATTGTCAATTTCATATTTTGGTGCATCAATAATATTTTCCTTAATGATATAAATTATCATAATAAATGATGACAATCTATCAAATAAAGAGAAATTAATTACTTATTTCTCATTAATTATTTTATTAATTTTTACAAGACAAATGCAAAATATGATAGCCTAATTTTATTGTCAAAAAGTGTAAAACTATTTTTTTATCATCACATAACATTTTACGTATGCCCTCTCAAGATTTTCTTTTTGTGTGTGTGGGGGGTTAATTTTATTTTACAAGAGGCAAACTTGTATTTCAATTTTTGCTATTTTTATATTACCAAAATATATTTTAAAGGCTCATCTTACAAAATTCAAAAATTATTCTGTATCATACTTATAGCTCGAGTCATTATTGTTTAAAGTTGAAAATAGGGACTTTTTTTCGGAGGGTCATAGCTTCAAGACAAATATATTCAAAAAGTTTAAAAGTATCTCATTGGATAGCTGAAAATCGGAACTTCATTTTAAAAAAGCTACTTCCCAAAAACACTCTATATTGTTATCAATTTGAGATGATGCCAATGCAATATTTCAAGGATGAAACTCATTTTTGAATTGATCTCATAATAAATGTCCATATTTTTAGACTTCAATAGCTGGAAGAGAGAGAAGGAAAGAGTGGGTAACAAAGAGAGAGAGAGAGAGAGAGAGAAAATGAAGCCCTAGGAGTTTGAAAAGTTAAAATAAAATCCTTTTTGAGATCCCGAATTCGGGATCGGTATTTATCAATGAGGAAGTATGCATATTCGGTATGGAATTCTTTGTTAACTTTCCCTGGATGATAGGAATTTATTTTGTGAGGGCATGCTCCAGACTCCGTCTAAAGTATATATCTTAGAATCCCTCACTCCTTCACTATTTACATTATCTAAATTTTTCGAATAAATTCTCATTTTTTCTTACTCATAAAATCCATTTTTTATAACCTATTATTTTTGTTATCATGTGTGAAGACAAATCATGCTTCAAAGTCTTTATGATACTAGCAGTTCAAAACATCAAACATACAAAATTTAAATGTTGTAAAGTTATAGAACTAACAATGCAAAACTCTATAAATATCAAATGCGCAATTGTTTTCTTTTTCTATTTTGAACCCACTAAAGGTTTTTTTATTATAATATTAGTAGAATAGTTATGAAAGGAAAGAGACAATTAAATTATAAAATAAATATGTTATAAATGTCTTGAGGTATAAAAGAACTGAATTATTACGTTATAATTCTGATAATATAAAAACTATCTGTAATCTAAATTATATTCATTACACATTTGTGAATGAGTAAAATAATTTTTAAATAGAGAGGGAATTGAATTAAAACAGCCGTCTAATAATTGGCTTAAAAAGAAGATATTTTTTTTTTTTTATTATTAACAAAAAAGCTTTTTATTGTCCTTAAGATATTTATTCCAGGTTTTGTTTCATTCCATTATCTCTTTCTTAATAACTCTTTTATTAATAGTACAGAGTGGGACAGGGAAATTTTTGCGTCATACAAATTATTTTTTTAGACTTATAAAGGTTTCATTACGTGTATTATTTTTCTTGTGCATTGTTTTTATTTGATCAAAATCGGACGAAAAATGAGTGAACAAAAAAAGGTAAAAGGGTTAGGGATATTTTCGAAGCAGATGTTCATCCGAAAAGAATTTCAGACATTGTCAGTGTGAACGTTTGGACAATCTGGAACATAAGGTAGGCCAAGGAGAAGGGGAAAGGAGTCAAAATGAAGGCCAGAAGTGGTGATAATGATTTTAAGCGAAATGAAACATTTCTCAAGTAGCTGGAGGCCAGGATCAAGGAAGATTCAACAGCATCAATGCGCCGCTTGGCTGACACGTTCAATGTGGACGAGATGACCATCAGAAGGGTAATTCATGATGATCTTAGACTTAAGAGCTCTGTCAGGACTCCATGACATCTTTTCACCGAAATAATGAAGGCATTAATGCTTGAGAGATGAAAAAATATAAGAGTTGGAGATAATTTTCTTTTAGGAGATGAACTTTTAGTTATCAATTATTCAACAAATTGGGATTGGATGGATTAGCTAGACAGAATGCAGCAATGTACATTAGTTCTTGTAATTAGTTTAATTTTTTTAATTGAGTTCTATTATTTAGTACTTATACTGAAGTATTCATGAAGGACGAGTATTCATACTTTGTTTAAAAAGTAGTACTTATGAATGAAGTGTCCTTTGACACCTCAAAAGAAAACTCACTTGTGTACATACTGAGTGATAATTTATTACTGACTCTTAAAATACAATAACAAGAGATATACAAAAAAGAAAAGAAGAATAGATTATAAACATGAGAAATCCCCTTATTGATATTAATATGAAATACATATATTGCAGTCACTACAAGAATACTTCAATGATTAAGTACTTTCGAGAGATAGTTATAAAAAAGATTTCACTTATTTTGGTTAAATTTTTTTTTGAGAACAATAAATCTTTTCATCAACTATAATATGTACTTGTTAAAAATAAATGTTTGTATACAATATAAAGTCTTCGACTCTGTATGTTTCTTCTAGTTGGGGTAATTAGAAAATCTACAATTGATACTGATTAATTGAAAAATGAAAAACAGCTTCAATCTGACAATATAACAAAATAGAAAATTTTCCTCTAATTTTTAGAAATTTACTTCTTAGAAATGTAGACTTACTCATAAAATGGGATTGAAACAGAAAAATAAGTAAATATATTATTTAAAGTAATTGAACATACACAAATGCATTCCAAGTACATGACTGAAATATCTAAAAAAATCATGACTGTTAGCCAGTAAATCCGATCCCAGCGTACAGTATTATTTATTAGGAAATTTTAGAATTACATTGGAGTCACCTATATTACAAATTCAATTTGAAAATGTAAACTACTTGTGATTTTTACAGTATCATTATGAAATAATAGGTGAAGTAAAAAGTTATGAGAGTTTTTTTCACTTTATTTTTTCTGTCAAATGAAAATAATTAGAATTTTCCAATTTAAATGGTTCCAAACGGGGTTTGGGCTAATTTTAAGTTCCTGGAAAACTGAATGAGTGCTCAGATGCCGACCCTACGCGACAATTCCCATAGTTTTATGGACATTTTCGAAGTCCATATCACCAAAAAGGAATTCTTGGAAATACAGCTTTTCTGTTACATTCGATACTGCATTGGGTCCATAAACAGCACCATTTTTTGGCGATCTGCTTTGCCTCTTCACCTTGGTTGTAATGATACTGAAAAATGTATGGAATTTTGTCTAATATTACTTTCATTTTCGAAAGCTGTATCCACAACTGGCCTCACCAAATACAAAACTGTAAATAAATTTTTATGTCCATACTTACCCTAACTATACTTTAAGCTTTTTTTGGATGCAATGTATTCATCGTGAGATATGGCTATCTTAAGACATCTAGCGAAAAACACTCGGAACTAATTGCTTATCCTAAAATATTAGAATGGTTTCCAAGAAAATTGGTCAAAAACATTTTGCCAATGGACCATTTGAGATATTTGGCCGAAAAATAATACTTAATATATACGCGATTGTATATTTTCACATATGACATATACGTGAATTAATGAATGTTCTTTTATAGGAAAATATTTTTTTAATAAATTATATTCAGTAATGATCATTACATGAACAGAACAGAAACGCTAGCCTGATATTACGCTTGTTAGTCAATCCATAAGTATTTTCTAATATGAATCATCCATCATGTCAAATGTTAATCAATTGATACTACAGAAGTGATTAGCACTTCTTTCAATGCAATCACTGCTGTGTTTCTTTATTATTTAATTTTTTTAAAGTACTACAATGTTAAAGGTTTGAAATACCTTCGAATCACATACTAGTGTGTTGTGCTTATAAAATAATAATTAATGAATATAACGAATTAAAAAATACTTTTATGCCAAAGAACAATAGTTAATTTACCTATATACCATAAAGTTTATTAACAGTACCTATTTATCATACTATCATTTTTAATTGAATTAAAATATATAATTGGATATATAATTAAACATAATTTTCCAACCAAATGTCCAAAATGGTCATCCAGCAAAACTTCTATTTCGCAAATTGTCCTTTGGCAAAATTTCATTCGGCAAATATTCTTTGACCAATAGTCCACTTAAAAATAGAATGTACGCAAGCATAGGATATCAAAGCAATATATCAAAAATCAACAATTATTTAAAATTTAAAAAGTTCCTTAAAACATGCTAATAACCAAATGTAAGATAAGACACATATACGAATTTTTAACACACGGAATACTTCAAATTTAAGTTTGTCTATCATTATAAGAATAATTTTTTCTTCCACTGGCAAATATTTTTGAACTTTTATTGTTTTATTTGTCTGCTCCTCAAGTCAGATTTTTTTGACATCATTTTGATCAGTCTAAACAGAATATGCCCTCACATTTAATTATTATCCTACTTTTCTGCATATAGTATGCATATTTATATAATTTTGAGCATTGAAATCATTTATGTATCAAAAACTGGTTGTACAATCTACAATTACACTTGCCAACAAAAACTTAAACCATTAATGCAAAAATTTGATTAATTGTAGTTCTAGGATTCGAATTTGGCCTTAATTTTTGTTTTATTGCCTTAATTTGATAGATATTTGCATTTACATAACATTGCAAATTTACAGGATGTATCTAATTTAATCGTAATTTTTACCTTGAAGGGGAAAGAATAAATTAAAAAATATGTTTAATATTTTTTTCTCAATGATTTAAGAATTTGAAATGATACGTATATCTAAACTATCTTGAATTAAAAATATTGAATAAAAGTTCACAATTTACCTTAATTGCTTATAAATTTGTTAAATATCTTTAAATTCTTCAAAAATAGTTGACCTGTATTATCAAACTTTATTATTATAAAGTAGAATTACTGATAAGACTCTCCTCTTATTATAATTATCTACATAGTAAGGAAAGAAAATTGTTATGTAACTATGTAAAAATGAGTTTCTTATTAATTTTTTTCTAAGAAATTTTTCTATGACTCTTTAAAAATATTTTTGTCACTATTTTAAATAGTTTCTTTTTATTCTTTATTAGATTATTATTTCACTCTACTTTTTAATTATCATAGTCATTTTAGATAAAAGTCGAAAGTTACAATCATATTTCAACTTCATCTTGATTAGACTATAACTTGATAATTATACATATATTTTCCTACCTGTATATATGAGTTACATTAAAGTTATTAGTGCCTGTGTCCAATGGATCTACTTCTTCAGGCTTAATGAACGGGTATTCTTCGATGCAAGTATTAAAATCACCGTAAAATGTATTTTTGGTTCCATCTCCAAAGTCAATCATAACACAAACTGTCTCTGTTATCCCTCCTAATTGTATATTAAAAGCCTTTGTCTCATTCTGTAACAAAAAAATATTAATTTTTCTTATATAATTAAAATTAAAGCTATATCAATCATAAATATTTTGACATCATGTTTGGATTCCTTCTAAATCATTAAAGATACTTCCAAATATGTATTTTATAAAGGTTTTTATTAAATAATGTAATTATCAGATATATCAGTCTGTGACCCCCTCATTAATTGATAAATAGTATATATACAAGAATAATTTATACTGTAATCAAGTTTAATATTCTACTTCATTCGTCTATGCTAATATCTAAATATAATAACAAAGATAAAAAGCTCTCTGCTAACGTTAATATTTTGTTGGATTTTTTCAAACTAACAATAAAAAATATATTCTTATTACGACCATTATTAAAAGGATTTCTCATTACAATGCACTCCATATCAGTGTAGTATGTCTATCATTGAATACTTTGAACATTTTTTAACTTTGTATCTATTTCTTTTTCAATAAAAATATTTTATCATATTGTTATATCGAGGGAATATGGAATTTATAGTCTCAATTTGTCCTACCGGCTAAAAACCCACATTTATTATTGTTATTTAACTCATAAAACACAATATGCTTCCGAATATAATTGTTTTAATAGTTATCTCGAATACAGTGCCTATAAAATGTGATTATCATACACAAATCAAGTAAAATGAAGGACATTATTTGGATACTGATAGTCTTCAATATATTATAGCTAAAACTAAAGAATAAACCTTCATCTACAATTTTAATAGATTTTCTGTTAAAAAAGTAGAATTTTGACTAATCTTTTCAGTTTCTTTTTACAAATTAACTTCAATGCGGATAATTGATTATTTTTTTACATTCAAAAGTTGACTTAACCCCATAAAAACAGTAAAAATACGTAACAAATTCAAATTTTTAAAAATTATATTTGACACAAAAACAAACTAGTTACTTATTCGTGATCTTGTGACAGACCCTAATTGAATATGAAATTTTCAATATTTTGTATTTGTGTTGTAAATTAAGAAATTTGGATGAAGGAGGGGCAAAAATTAGTGTTTCACAGAAAATACACACGTTTTTTTTTAAATTTAGGTCTTTGAAGACTCCAGAAAAGTAACAGAGAGTAAAGTAGTATGAATTGGTCAAATAGAGTTACATCGATCAAGTTTAAGTAAAGTATATACGTAGTATAACAATGACTACAGCTCACATAGGAATCGTCTCTTTAGCCAATATATATTATGTATGTATACTTTTCTAAGAGGGCCATTAATCAAACTTATGCACATTCACTAAGCTACGTTGCTTCATGTAGTTAAAGAAGCTTTTGAATGACTGATAATCTGGACCATATAGAATTAGACTGATTTTAATTCCTATACTGAGAACTGTTTACTTACCCTATCATTCAAAATTGAAAAATCTTCAATAACAATTGGTTTGATATCTTTAACCACGGCAATGTTTGCTGTTTTACTATGCATCCAACCAGAAATTGGATTCCATGCCGATAAAATGGCTTTATATTCTCCTAGTGGCTGTTTTTAAGATAAACATATATTTTAATATAATAATGGTGACTCATTATAATAAAAAACTAATCATTTTATAATTTACTTTATAAACATGGTCTCATTGGAAAAAAAAATTACTTTGCCATGTATTTACATCAATTCCAACTTATTAAATGAAATCTTTGTTACTACCCCATAAGCTGTTGTTTATATTTTATATATATAAGCCAAAAAATAGATGATTAAAATTAGAATTAAAAAAATGTCGTAATTTTTTAACTATTTTCTCACCAATATATCACAATGACCAATCTCCCAAGTTGTAACACCATCAAAAGTTCCTTCTGGCCAATCTTTTTGACAAATATAATTTTTTGACGGATTGGTTAAAGATGTAATATTATACTGAATTCTTCTTACGTTGCCTATATCCATTGATGGAAAATAAGAGAAAACATTGATATATTGACATTATTGAATAGTTAGAAAATAATGTGGTATGATATGCTTCATCATGATCTATAAAATATCATTTTTTTTATTTTTACTTAAAATTTTTTTTTATTTTAAACAACATAGAACAGTTATACTATAAAAACATAAAATTATTACTAAATGACAATATATTAACTACACAAGGTGCTATTTTAAAAGAGTTTCACCAAAAACATACACAAACATCTTTTTTGAACTTGTACTCCTGGAATAAAAAAATTACAAAAAACTCGAATAAGCTCTTGATAGAGTGAAAACCTTCGCTTTATATCAAGTTAATTCCGCTAACAAAGTTGAAAAAAGGTTATGTAATCTCCTCTTTTTTTTTGTCTGTGAAGATGATTATTGAAGAAATGAGTGACCGACTGTGGTAAAAAAATAACAGAAACTTGAGAACAAATGTAGATATATAGCTCAAATTATATTTTAGATAGAGGTTCGCACCCTACCGAGTGTCTTTTCTATTTTATGTCATGGATTTAATTTTTTTCCAAAGTTATGGTCGATTATTTGTTTTTTATATTTGGTAGGATCTTGACTTTCTAATTTTTTGGACTCTTAATGTTAACATAAATTATCTATCTGCAATATTTTACCGAATTCGTTCTGTAACTTTTTCCATAATCCTACTGACAAATAAACTCAAAGAGTTAGTTATCGGAGTAATATAAAATTGAATGAGAAACCCAGGGGATTTGTCTATCAGGTGATTCCTTGTTATTCACCGTTAATAAAGACCAGAACCTGTTACAATAATTGAAAATCCTACTTTAAGTAAGTAAGACTAATGAATGAGCTTGTTTGACCCCAGTTGGTACAATGGTACATATAAGCTATTTTTTATAATCCTTCTGTATTTTCGATGTTTTTTATAAAAATATAACATAATTTGAACCTTATGAGAACAAACAACCACAAGAAATTAGATTTGTGTCTCTCGTGACGTAATTAACAGTGTTTTACTTTTTTTATGTAATTTTTAATATAATAAAATAAATAACTAAGTAAAATTAATATGTGTTTTTACTATATTGCATTATAACAAAAATATGAACAATTTTCTAGATGTATAAAATGTTCTAAAAACATATCAAATCTATCTTATTTGGCTTAATAAATCGTCCACATTTTTAGGAAAATATTTAAGGACTGACAGTCTTAAGGACCAATAGGACTGATCCTGAGACTCAACTACACAAATAAATAAGTACCCAGTCAACACTACTAGAAATGTAGGTCAGAATATTAACAGACCATAGTCGTTTTTTGTATAGCTAATAAAATCATTCTATATCTCATTTTTAAATAATTAAGCTGTATTGTAGAAAAGTAGGATAGTAAGAATTCATTTATTGTTGTTATAAACATATACAAATCGAATCGATAATCGGGACTATTTAACGTCCGGCATAATTTGTTTTGAGATGTATCCGGCTAGTATTGCAGAAAAAATTTATTATCTCTCCTCTAATTATATATATTATAAAACATGAGTGAGCGGCCCTTAAATTTCTTGAGCAAGTGCAGTTTTGAATAACAACCGGAAGCGTCCTAGATATTTTCGAAAAACGATAAAATAGCTCAAATTTTCGCTGTTTTATAATTTTGTATAACTTTTTCTATTTCTGCATCTTATGAGATAGCATCTAAAAATTTGATAGTTAAAGAATAATTTTAAAGATTGCAAGAAAAGACGGATGATGTTATGTCTCAAGATAAGCTAGAATCTGTTTCCTATGCTGTATCTGTGGTTCTCTGCTGTATTCGGTTGACGAGTTTGCCTTTCATGTAGCTGGTCACTCCAAGAAGACTCAGAAATCAATTCACTCAGAGACATTGCAAGCTCCAACGTGTGTGGACATTACGTTAGAAGATAAATCTTTTCAACAAATTTTCTCAACAAAAAAACAATTTTCTTATATTTCTATGTAGTAAATATACAAAACATCTCAAAATCTCATGCAAGCATAAGTACAAAAACTTAAAACCCCGTTGTTAAAGCTCCAATTAATTTTATAAGGCTTAACTGGATTCTAGTTCACGAAACCTAATAATAATATGTCCCCTAAGACAGTGGTTTGCAAACTTTTCATGTCCAAGGAACACCAAAAGACAAATCAAAATTTCTTGAAACAACTAATTTAATTAAAGCAAGTATTTGGATGTTATGAGCTATTGTATAATAGTGTATGGTTGTCACAAAACCTACACCACAGTTAACTTGCTTCAAGGAATACTATTTGGGAACCACTACCCATTAGCTCTTAATATTATCCTATTTGATGTGATAAAGTGAAATATTTCAATTTAATAATTTTTATTCAAAGATGTTTTAATATTTGGTTGAATTAACCGTTAGATCTAATCTAATTCCGTGATAATGTGCGGTTTCTGCATGGCTTCTCCAAAGATACTTTATATTTTGTAGGAATGTCCTAAAATACAAGGAAATATTGAATATACTATTACTATCCTAAATATTTTTAAGTATGATAATAGAAAATAAGATTTTTTGGGATGTTCTCTGGGGAAAATAGGATAAAAATTGACTATAAAATTATAAAGATTAGGGAATTATGTATGCAAAGAGATCTAATAAGGAAATAATAATAAGGAAAACATGGATAATGGAAGTACATAAAGAGGTTTTTTTTTTTAATTTTAAAATAATTGCTCGACATGGGTTTCTTTTATATATAAAAGTATTCAAAATGTAACGTTTAGATGAATTTAGTCTCGAGGAAGTACACTTTTGGGAAAGCTTGTTTGTTTTATTTATTTTAAGGGTTAGCACCCTAAGATTGTGTACTTTTTAATAGCATTTTAACTTTTCCGTAAAATATTATCAAATATTGAAACCTTCTTCTTCCATAACAAACAAAATATTAAGTAATTATAATCTTTTTAATTATGTAAAAACAGTTTATGCTACCTCAGCAGACGTAGAAATAATTCTAGCACCCATTGATTTTTTATCATTTAAGGTCTTGTACTCATACTTTTTTTTTCTTCCGTTAATTGGTCAGATGGTGTTGCACTGATCAAGTATAAGTAAACATTATAGTATTACATTTCCTCCATCGGACAAAGGAATCTTCTTTGAAGTCCATCTACGTACGTAAAGTATATTTCTTTCTCTAGGAACACGACCAAGGCGCGAACCTACGCAAATTGAGTTTAAGTTAATAGTTTTTAATGAGGGCGTTGTACATTGAGCTAAGTCGTTCAATATATGATTTTTATGTTTTGCATATAGTTACTACTACATGTATTTTTGACACCAAAAGTCTAGAATGGATGTATTTAATATATATATATTTTTTTAAATCTTTTAATATTCCTTTTTTTTTTTAATTTATAAATAATTTTGTAGACAATGTACTAATTTATATTATTTAAAAACAGGTTGGATTTTTCGGATATTAGTAAACCATAAAATAAAAAGGTTATACCACCAACGTTCCAGTATTGTCCGCGGTCTACTATAAAAGATGATAAAAGGAATATCATGATATATTTCTTTTGTCATAGAATAAAAACATATTCAATGACATTCAAAAGAAATATTTTTTATATTCTATATAAAATGTTCAAAATATGGGAACATATTAAAAAGTTGTTGTAAAACCAACCAGATTGATGGTTGAGGTATATACAGCCTATACATACTCAATTTTTTCTACTATTTATTATTAACTACCAAAAAAAGCTAAAGCTTTTCTTCTTTGTTCTTTTTGTTTTGTATACCAAAAGGATTAAAACTATTTTCTTCATTTCATTTTCAAAAAGTACTTATTTTATTTATGTTTATTTCCCTGCTTATGCTGAGAAACCCTGTCAAATAAATTAAATTGGTGCTAAGATAAAGATTTAATAATTAGCTTTTTTAAAATTAAAACTAATGCAATAACAGCAGTCACTTTTTAAATTGGAGTAGAAATATTCTTGACTTAACTTAATTTCAATATAAAAAGTTTGGTTTTATAAGCAAACCATAACCAAACGACTTGTAAATAAATACATTTACAACGTTATACATAATTTTTGAATTTTCTTAAATCTAACTAGGAAATTAATTATTTTGTAGCTAATTACACTTTTTTCTTTTTTTCTAAATCAGTCAGTGTGTTTGGCTTAATTACACAAAAGTGTAACAAAATATATTTACATATATCTTTTAAAAAATATATATTTAGAAGTTATACTATAATACATGAAACAAATATTATAGGTAGTGTTATAACATGTTGCAACGTCTCTTTTGAACGTTACAAAACCTCAAATTATTCTTCATCAAGTGACTTTTGAATTTTAATTACCCCTCTGTTATTGAACTGGGATATTATACATCCTGAGATTTATAAGAATGCTTCTTATTCCTTTGATTGGTATTTTATTGCCAATACTTTTCAGTATGATCCTGTAACGTTAGATCTGAATATATGCTAATTTTTATACATCTTGACAATTTTGTTTAGGATTTATTCGTATATTTAAAAAAAAAAGTTATTTCGGTTTAGGGACTTTTATCTATTGTATTGCTCAAATTTGTTCATTTTGGTTTCTTGGATTCTTTTTTTTTACAATTTAATGACAAAGATATTTATCTTTAGCATCAAAAATCTAATATCGTGGTTATAATTTTTTTATAATACATGTAACTGATGGGTTCTAATTTGACTCAAAAGTTCGCTTAAGTTAATGAATATTTCATTGATATTTTTATTAATAATTACATCACTAAAACTAAGTAAATATTATGACACTTAAAAATAAATAGAATTAACAGTATTTGTTCGTTTCACAAAATCATATGGGATTTACAAATAAAATAATCTTTTTTAAACATTATCAGTAATGAAGGACTAAATCAACAACATCAACTAGTTACGTAAATTAATGTTAAAATTTAGATTTTAAAAGATCATAAGAGTCTTTCAAAAAACAAATTTTGAGGAGAATATAATTTGAACCGGGTTGTCCATTTAAATCTGAACAGTTACTGATTCAATAACTATAGAACACTTTAAGGAGTTAGGCGTGTCCAAGATCAGTAACTTCGCCAACAGCAAGTTTTGAAATGTTGAAGAAAAAAAAAAGCTCTGTTAAAAATGCCAAATAGGACCCGGAGGAGTTAATTAAAAAAAACCAGGTCCAACTCCTTAAGTCCATGTAGACCCATGCCAAACTTCTAAAGGTTTCCCATCAAACTGTTCAGAGAGCTACCAAAAGTGGGTGGAAAAAACCTTGTGAGGTTGGAGGGAGCCCTTTTTATAACAGCAATGAACAAACCAATTTCCTGGTTGAAAGACTCTTTTTAATTACTACAAAAGGGCCAACCCTAAAAGGGTGTTCATCTTCAACGACAAGAAGACCTGGACCGTCGAAACTGTAAGGATTAGGTAGAATAATAGGTAATGAAGCATTGGAGACATTGGGCAATCAAAGAGGACACTTAGTACACCAAAGCACCCTGTCTCCACCATTTCCTTGGGGTTTGTGGTTTCTGATAGTAAGGAAGTCCCACTGGCGTGGTTCCCGGACGGGTACTAGCTCTTGGGGTCGAACTATGTGTATGTGATGACAGACTCGGAGGTAAATCTTTTGCTGATGGTGCAGGCAAACTATCCAATGGAAATAGAAATTGCTGGCCAAAAACATTCCCTTCTAGCTCAAACACTTTCAGCCCACCACCCATCAGTCCTTATACCAACCCCATCACATTTACACATAGTACATGTCACCTATTGTTTCTATCATCCAAACATCTAGTTATAGTAATTACTTTGTTGAAATTCTATTATTAATTAATAAATAATATCTTATTGAAGTTAAAAATACAGAATGTTCATATTTTAATAGACCACTTGGTATAAGTCACAACTTACTCAGTTTGACTTCTCAACATATTACATATATATGCTTTTTACACAATAATCTCCCAAATAAGTTTACTTTACTCTACGGTCCTTCTTAATATAATGAAGTTGGGCCGGCAACAATGACCCCAATGCCTTCTAATGCCTTGTTACATTATTCAATGTTTTGAATAACTATAGAAAGAGTGAGGACACAACACTTGCAATAACCTTTAATTAAAATCTTATTTTCCTTATTTTTAATTTCAAGATTTCATTATGTAACCAAACTGTAGCTAAAACAAAAATAATCAATTTTAGTTTTTCTCCCATGTCTCTAAGTTTAAAAATATCGGACGAACAACAAAAAAGGAAACTTTTTGTGGAATCTTCTCTGCGCCGATGTCAGAGGGAAGAAGTCTTCGAAGACCGATAAAATCTCTTTAGAACTGCTCACAACATCAAAAAGTACATTACAGCCCTATAAAGACCATCCAACCACAAAGAACCAAACGTCTGCAGCACTAATATGAAGGACTTCTGGACTGCCTCAATAAGGCCGTTCTCCAACCCTGACCTCTTCTCCCTGAACTCTTTTCTTGATAATATAAAAATCACGTTTTTTGTAATATATTCATGCCGCTACAAGTTTTGGGTGCCCACTCTATCAAAGGGAAAAATCTATGAGTTGTTCAGTTAATCAATGGTGAAATGATTCACTTTTTTTTTTTTAATCTCAAAAGTTTTTATTTAGTATTAAGAATATGAAAATTTAGAGTCATAAATTTGATTTATTATAACTTTGAATCGTTATCAGACATTGTGACGATTTTATTTTGCAAACTCTTCAGTTTGCTTATCCTCCATTTTTTTAATAGTTAATATTTTTAATTTTTGTAATAAAATATATTTTGCAACCACGCATTTACATTGTTTAATTATACTTTCATTCTCAAAAAGATTGATTCAAGGTGTTCTATCTGTTTAAATATGGACAATTTATTTCAGAAAAAAACATTTTACCCAATATATGTAATTAAATCATTCTTCATTGATATTGAAGATATTTTATGAAATTGCAATATATGCAATTTAAATTAATAAATAATGATTATCAACACTTAATACCATTAATTAGTTAAACCCATGTTCTTCTTGTGTAACACATTTCTCACGCTCAGCAGAATTGAGTACATTTTTATATAATATATAGAATATTATAAATAGTTCATTATTTTTTTAGGTGTTGTTTAAGATATTTTAGGAGAATATGATTTTATAATGGTCTAGATCAGCGATTGTCAACTTGTAGCTCTTTTACCTTGATGGGGTTTAGTAAACATGAACAATTCTTGTAAGTGAATTGTTGTTTTTAAAATTCAGGTCAAGGCTCTGATGCACGTCTCAAAACTCGTAAAGGGTTACAGCTATCAGCATTTTTTGGTTGCTATTTGTATGATTAGAAATGAAGTGCAATCTTTTAATTCACTTGAAATAGATCTATAACGGTACAATTTTTAAGAGTTTAAAGAGTTAATTGTAAAGTTAAAATACGATTAATAATTTAAGCACTCCATACAGTGTTAAAGAGTTTCAAATGGCTTTTTGAGTATAAAAAGTTTTTAAGCCTGGTTTTAGCTAAATGACCAGTTACTATTGTTCCACAAACAGTAAATTATATTTAGGGGAAAAATTATTCATTACATTTAGATACACGTCACATTTTATTGCTTGTTGTACAACATGCGCAATGTGCTTACTAATGAAAACCCCTTGTACTCATAAATTATCATTATTTTATGTAAAAAAGCAAAAATACATATATTTTAGATTTAAAATGTAAGTTTATTTTGCTTTATTTAATTAATTTAAAATTAAATACCTAAAGGGTTTTTATGTTATTAGTTTGAGAAAAATAAAATTCAAACAATTCTAAAATATTTGATTTGTGGTATAAATTATTAAAACAATACTCAACAAAAATCAACATAACTTAACGTCCTAAATTTCAAAAAATATGGTTGTACATATGAAAACATTCTCAAATTAAGAGGAAATAAACTTCATAGTTTATATTTGGTGGGATAGTATAATAATGTAGGAATATCCCATTTACTTTTTATATCGTGGGTATAATACAGTGGATAATAAATACTGTAAAATAAATAATTACAAATAACTTATTTATTTATATAATTAATAAAATGATTTTTTTCAATGAATACTACTGAATATCACACTAATAATTGGCAAAAAAATTAAAAAGGTCCCCTCAGCAGAAACAACATCCCTGAATCTACTAGGCAAGGAATCCCAATAGAAATGGGTCATCTCTATGGATATGTTGCCCCATTTTCTAACTAGAGAAACTTTCAGTGCATCCAAATTAGGATGGGGCTTCTTGAAAACCCTGTTCTCCAAAATGAACCAGATTTTTAAATGCACGGATTCAAACTCAGAATGTATGGAGGCTAAAAGTTTGTGATTAAAAGCAAGGGAAATGGGTCTCAAAGCAGTGGACTGAGAGTGAGTACCATACTGTTGAGAGGTATAAATCTCTTAAATATGAAGTGGGAATTGGCACATGTATAGAGAATTTTCTCTAAAATGCTACACACTTACTCAGTAGTATAAAATTTGTCTACTTAGGGCACAAAAATTAAATGCACCTTAACACTGACGCTTTTTTTCATTCAATAGATCCTACAGGGAGACTCAAATCATTTATTAACTAAAACCTGATCATTGGTGAGGTTGAATAGAGCCTCTATACAAGAAACTTTGACATAACAAAAACAATACTAAGAGGTGTGCCAGACTTCAACAAACTGAGAAAGTTCTTTTATTTCTTTACTTTATTTTCCATACTATTTGAAAAACCATCAATATATGTTCTATGCAAACTTTGTGACAATTAATCAATAATGTATCAAGAAATATTCTACAATTAGTTCAATAAATTTCTAATAATTATAAAAAGTTTAATTTGAAGTAATTTTTTTAGTATTTAGGATCCACCTCCTATAAAAACCAATATATTCTAAATATATTTTGAAAAACGGTCAATATAAGCAAACTTTGTTAACAATTAATCAATAATTGATAAAAAAATATTTTACAATGAGATGAATAAATCTCAATGAATTATAAAGGTTTAATTTGAAGTTAATTTTTTTATAGTATTTTGGGTCCACCCCGTTTAAATCAAATATATTGTAGACATATTTTGGTCAATTCAAGGCTTTGTGTTATAATCTCTGGGAGGAATTAGGATATATCAGAATAGTATCTATAGTTAATAGCCTTTATTTGACTTTTGGGACATTACTTGGTCCTGAAATGGCCTTTTCAAATATAAATTTTATTCAAAATTAATTGTAATTTTCAGTGCTTCCTAAGAATTAATCAGAGCAGTTCTGATATAATTGAAGAATAATTCTGGGAAGAATACAAATATAATCCAGACTCAATTTTGATATAAACCATTTTTTTTTTTTGTTTGTTTTTGTATTGAAGGGCAACATTCATATTTTTTTTTAATTGAGTATAACTTTGTGAAAACAAAAATACACATAATTGATGTTAATATTTATAACAAACCAATACCTCTTTATATATTTTTTTGCTATTTTTAAGTTTTATGTATAATTTTTTTGGATAAAATGTTTTTTTCTTCAAATATTGTTATATATTTATTTTTTGATAAACTTTAAATTTGAACATACATAATTAATTTTCATAAGTTGAATGACCTTTATATTAAAAATGTGAAATATATTAATTTATAAGAAATATTTTTGTATTTATATATCCATATTAAAAAAATTGTCATTCACGTAAACATGCTTCGAATAAAAGAAACGAAGGAATCGTTCATAAAACGTGATGTTATTTTTAATGGTTTTTATCAAAAGAAATAGAACTTCAAAAATGAAAATTAAATGCTAAAGTTATCATTGCAATATTTCTTCTCCCTCTGGGTCCAAATAGATATACAATACCTATTATCTTTATTTATGCTGATTATTTTCTTAATATTAATACTGGAAACTCAATTTCAAATTAAAATGAGTCCATTTAATTTTAAAACAAAGGAATGTATTTTATTAATCTAAAATTAAGGAAATAACATCTTTTAGTTGTATATATATTAATATGAATTGTTGGCTACCAGCTAGTAGAGGAGTTGAATTATAAATATATACTTAGATGACTAATAATTATTTTTAAGCTTACCTTTTTTTCAAATTAGTAATCTGAAGAATTAATTTTCTTTCATTAGCTGTAGGCATTATTATTTACATCTTGAATAGCAAACTTCCTTTCCTACTACATTCAGTTATATTCAAAACCTG
Organism: Lepeophtheirus salmonis; assembly: GCF_016086655.4. NCBI lineage: Eukaryota > Metazoa > Arthropoda > Copepoda > Siphonostomatoida > Caligidae > Lepeophtheirus > Lepeophtheirus salmonis. Next base: position 24,533,403 of record NC_052132.2, read on the forward strand.
GTTCAAAATCGTGTCCCCTCTTAAACTACGGAGAGTAACCTAGGGGATTTGTTTTGGAGTTATAATTTTAAGTCCTTGTTGGATTCAGAATAGAATTGAAGATCAACATGAGAGTAATTCTTGCTAATTTCATTTTATGTATCCTCTTTCGTCACAGCTGATTGTAGTTGATCTAATAAAACGTTATGATAGCTACTAAACTTTTCTCCTCCAAATACTCTTCAAATTGTGTTGACTTTTGGTTTATTTTTTATAACACGATTTACATCACCATTAATCTGTTACTTTGACTAAATAAACGTTTATATTCAGAAATATAAATTAGTATTCCTTTATTTCAGTTTTTTGACACAGAAATTTTAGTTTTGCTAAATAAATTTTATTAACATTATCCTATACATTTATGTCGAATAACATAAAGTCATTTGACCTACTCACTTGAAAATTTTCCAACCCCCGTCCTGTTCCCGATGAAAATACATAAAAGAAGGCCTCATTATTATATGAATACAACGATCCCTAATAAGTCCTTTATAAAACCATCCGCATTTAAATATCATTAATTTAAATCTTTTTTGTAGTAATTTGTTAAATACTATACCATAGTGCTTTCAAACATAAACATAAAGGTAAAACTTTTTTAAAAAGCCCGAAATATGAACAAGCTTGATAATGTTTTTGATACAACAATATACAGAAGTAAGGAATCTAAAAGACTTTTTGTAGCGGTAGGGCTTATTAAAATATTTTTCGAATATCTTAGGTGTGTGTCCTATTTATTATATAATTCCTGTGTCCATTTTTTTTTTTTTTGTGAAATGACACTACACTCTGATCGGAATAATTACCAAGTTTTGGAAGTAATTATCGTATTTTCAAAAAAAATTTATTATTATTTACTTACCCCAACACAAAATATTTGTATTGGATGAGCACACTCGTAATTTTTAGTTTAAAAGATTTGTTTACTCACTACATCGTCACTAGTTCTTTTATATATCATTCTTTAAAATTCTTCAATTATTTCTATAACAAACGTTTTTGATGTCACTTGACAAATTTGGTTCTAATTTAAATAAGTACTAGTCTAATAAACATAAATTGATATGCTTCGATATATGAACAATTATAAGCTTTAAGGAGTTAACTATTTTGCACTGATATATATATACTCTTATTTACATATATATTATACGAACATTTAATTTAGTTTTATTGAAAGAAAACTTGATTATATGTATCTTAGGCAGATATATTTGATGTTAACTATCAGATCGAAATAACAATATTGAGTACATTGGGAAAGATATGATTTACATTTGTGCGTATTAAATGATCCAAATAGGGTATTATTTATGATTAGTAGAATATAAGCACTTTGTGAACGGAAACTCAACTTTTATATAGTTAGTTTCATATTATGGAAACAATTTTACTTCATTGAAATATTTTTTTAATCAAATGCTATTTTAAGATATTTCAATTCCTGCCAAGTTACATGTATAGACAGAGAGAGACAGATTAGCACTTTGCATGATACAAGTGATTTCTGAAAGTTATTATCATGATTGGTTTAAGAAGATCCATAATACATTGCTTATTAATCCATGCAGTTAAAAGCTATCTGCAGAACTTCGGGGTTCAGTGATGCTGATTGGGAGAATTTTTGGCATCTTAAAAAAAAGAAACTGAAAATTAACATGGTAACCCTGACAATTTAAATTTAAAGAGGAGATAAGTTTCATTATATCTGCTACAAGTTGCTGTGACGAAATGGTACAGGGAGATCGAAATAAACAAAGACGTAGGAAAAGAATTACTCCGATGTCGAACTTTAATTCTACTCTGGGTCCAACAAGAACTTACTATTATAACTCTGCAAAGAATCCTCAGGGTTACTCTCTGTCTTATATGAGCGCACACAAATATTCAATCTGGTTTCTTAGATATCCTACATCGTTTTTTTTATTGTACATATAACGCAACCTTTCCTCGAAAAAGAGACAAAAAAATACCCGAAATCATCTAAAAGTTAGCCAAATCAATCAATCGTACCAAATGATATTTATCTCTTACTTACTCCTAGACTATTTAAATGAACTACATATACATATTAAACTCATATTAAGTATTTTATTCGATACTGTATTGTAATTGTATGAATAGTGTAATAGTTATAAGTTACTATCAATCAGGTCCATAAAATAAGATTAAAAAATAAAATATTAATTATTGTTAAATCTTACCCATTTATTCTTACTGATAGATTTATGGTTCTTCTATCTGTCGTACTAAGTATTATATACACAAAAAGTATATTTTGTTTAACATTGAAAAGGTGTTTTTAAACATATAATATCATATATTAATTGATTTTTACATGAAAAAAAAATTACCATTTTTTATTAAATCAACATTTTGAAATATTTGTATTTCTATAATTATTTATTATATAATTTAAAAAAATAATGAGTTTACCTGATATCAACTTCAAAGTTAATTTTGGAATACTAAATTGAGGAATATAAAATTTCGAGTTGCTGTATTTGGAATTACGAGTTGCTCCATTAAACCTATTAGGGCTTGCATATTGTACATTGACTGATATTGGCCCTTTCATTTCTTCAAACCTTTCAACCTAATTCACATAAATATATTATTAATTGCAAATTATTAAAAGAATATAAAGAAAAAAAAATCATTATCGTCAAAAACTTATCAAAAAAAGCTAAAAAGGTTGATTAAGACAGTGAGTGATGTTTTTTATATTGATAAGGATATACTAATAATTTATACCCCAATAATAATTTCAATACTTAACAAAAGCATATAGCTGTTTTAAGTATGCTGATCTTTTGTAAGGAAGAAGTTATGTTAAGTTACTTGGGAGTCTGCAGAATTTGTGTTTAGAGAAGGGGCGGGCTTCTTTTTTATTAAAACATACAATTTTTGTTAATTGTCTTTAGGACAATTTTGTTTGTGTGGGTGTCAGAAATTGGATTTGTTATGTCATGGGCAGGTCCATTTTTAGTACGCAGGATAACTATAAATACATGTGTTTTATCACTAATCCTTAACAATCCGCTGCTGTTATACCAGACAATATAAAAGGTAGGTTATGGGTATTAACTTGCTATGTTAAAAATACTGAGCAAAAAACAAAAACAAGAAAACTACTAACTTTTTTTGTATATAAATAAATGCCCCACTTAGAGAGTGGGTATCCAAAACTTGTAGTAGCACGATTTGATTGCAAAAAAACGTGATTTTTATGTTCTCAAGAAAAGACAACTCAAAACCATTTTGTAATATGTTTATATACTTTATTATGCTATATTTTTTATTCAATATAAAAATCCTTCACAAGGAATAACAACCTCAACACGCTGATGAACATATTGTGAGCTTTTGACGATGTAGTTCGTGTTTATGGTGTACAAGGCTGGCATAATGTTAGCTCGGAACTAATCCAAATTTAGATGAGATATATGTCATAAATTTTTCTCAGAGACGTCACAAACTTTAAAAAGTCCGGGTTTATTAAATCAAAGGCCACATTAAAGATGGCCAGAAGAAAGCCATTTTGTTGCCGTATAAGTTTTTGTTCTTCTTGGTGTCATAGAAGAAGCCGATCGTTAATGAACTTTTTGATGCTGTAAGCAGTCTGGATACAGATGTTAAGGGTCTATGTAACCTTCTTAGCACTGACAACGCTACAATGAAGATTGCACTCGCGTTACCTTCTTTGTTTTTGCTCTGTCATTTTTACACTCGGTGACACGGGATAAAAACAAAATGTTTTGTTTTGATTGTGATTGCATCATTAAAAATAACGCTGATAAATTCATATTTAAATGTTATTTAATGTAATATTTTGATTATTGGAAAAATGTAAATAAAAAATATCAAAAATTAAGTTACAATATGACTTTCATTTTCAATTAATTGTTGAATTGATAAAATAAGAACGAATTCATACAACTAGTTGGGTATATGAATTTCTCTTTATATATGTATGTTTATTTATTAACAAAAAATTTCATAAGATTATAAACTTTCTAATGGTTTTTTTTTTCTCGAAATGTCTGATAAATATAGTCCAAAATGTTCTTTGGATAACAAATGAAGAAGTGTAAAATTTGATCCTTATTGACATATGTTTAGAGGTTTGCAAATATCCTTTGAAATTGTAATTTTATCAATTTGACATAAAACTAGGATCCTTACCTACAAAAAGGTAAATTTATATCAAAGTAGAGCACTTTTTAAGGAAAAACTTTTTATTGAAATAATTTCTTTTCAAGTGTAAAATTTTGAACAAGAGATTTTGTGCATCATTTATTTAACAAAATCAATTGAAAATAGTACCTGCCTCAACTTTTATTCATTATTTTAACCTCACCTATAAAAATAACCTTAATCAGAGGCCTAAATCTATTGCAAACCTTGACTATGAGTTTAGACTCGAGCTTGGTCCAATCCTTTCATGATTGAATTATCTAGAGACAGCACACTCCTGTGAGGAGTAGCACACGCCCTCTCTTCCAGACATACTTAGATAGAGTAGTTCGAGGGGTAGGCGTCTGGAAAGTAGGGCAGCCATATGTTAAGGTACCAAAATTCCAAAAAGTTGTCTATAAGGAAAGCCTGGTTCTTAGCGGTACCATGAGACGGAGCTCCATCTTGAGTGTAAACAAAGTTGTCTCCGAACTTGGCCCAAGGTAGCACTTTTCTAATCCAGTTGTTCAATGTATGCATCTGCATTAAACTGCTTTTTCCTCTCAACAGAAATGGGAGGGTAGACTTCGACCGTGCTGACTACTGGATTTTTTGCTTTGTAGTCATGTATTACTGAATCTTAGACATTTTCTGGATGCTCAGTTGTGATGTAACAGCTGTTTTGTTTATTAACAGTGAAAAATTTTCATCAGAAAAGAGTAAAACTTTACCACAATTTTTTTTGGCTTTGAGATCATTTAAATCGTCGTTGCTCTTTCCAACTGTCTCAACTTGTTCTGTTCTGTGATAAAATGTCTTGTTGTCCTCCTCCGTGATTTTGCACCAATGGCATACGGATTTAAAAATAATATGTGTACTACTAGATAAGATTAACCCTGTAAATCGGATGGTCACAAATACCTTGATGATGAGAGATATATTTTGGGTAAGAATATTTAGATAAATGTTAATTCTATAACAAGAAGAAAAATGAGACTTCAAGCATTTTTCACTAAAATGTAGAGCAATTGGTTTACTATTTTGTTTTTTCTTTTTGATTTAGTTGTTTTGATCTTGTTTATTTTTAGAAGCAATAGTATAAATTCCATATTTTGATGTTTAGATAAAAGATTGAAATAAATATTTTATATTATAGTAGTTTTACATTGTTACAAAATATAAAAATAAAGATTTATCATTATTTCTGTTCAAAACTTTGGTTTTACAGCTAAAAGCTAAGATGTAAGTGGTAAATATTTATTTATATAAGTTAAATTTTGTTTTGTTTAAGATTTGTTGGAAATAACTAAAAGGCTTTTAATTTATTTTAATAATATGGGTAATTTTTTCAATTCTACTATAAATCTAGCTATATGTTAAGTAGACAATTGCATCAAACTTATAATTAAAAATATATATTAGTAGTGTAGTGTTTAAGATTACTAAGTAATTAAGACATTGAATATCAGATATCAATACAAAATCAAAAAGTTGAGAAATATTTTTGTTATATTGAAAAAGGTATAATTTAAAATAATATTTTTGGTCTTGCTTAACACAACGAGACAAATAGTTTCAAAAGGTAGAGAATAAAGTCAAACTACAGAATACAACACAATATATTTGTTGTTAATAAAGTCTTTTAATTGCAAATTTCGTTACAATCAGCTATTGCTAAAAAAAAAGAACCCAAATAAACTTCTTTTTTTTGCACATAACTAATTTAAATGCAAGTAAAGAGAAAAACAATGTTGTGGACGTATTAACATATTTGTACATCATTTTTACAGCTATATGTTTTACTATTATTCTTAACAGTTAATGGTTAGCTAAGTAATATATTTGCTCAGTATCTGAAAGTTAACGTATCTTAGTTTTATTGCTCAGCATTTTAAGTCTAGCATGTAAATATTTACAAATTTTATTTCAAAAGTTTGGCAATAAAGCATTCAAAAATAAAACACGTTCTTAAGTATAAAATTCAGTAGTTGTATGATTTAAAGTAGGTTCATTAATTTGCTTCAGTACACATATTTTCTCATTTTTGTTATTATTATTATTTTGCACTTCACTACATAGAAAATTTGATTTTTTTGAAGTTAATCAATAAAAATAATAATATTAACAAATAAGTAGAAGATATACAGTTAGATGTTTGCTTAGGATCGACGTAGCTCATCGACATCGCGCTGGGGAGAAAATATTTTCGCGAACTCAATGTGCTTAAGTTCGCGCCCAGGTCATGCCCGGAAAAAGAAATATACTTTATACATAAGAATTTTCACAGGTGTAAATGTGTAAAATCAATATGTTTCCTTATACTTATTTTGTGCAACACCATCTATCCAATAAAGATAACATTGAAAAATGTATGTGAAGAAAATGAGTAAGATTATCATTTTAGTTGTTGATTTTATATTGATATAATTGTTACTGGTATGTTAAAAAAAAGACCAAAAATGAACGTGGTCACCCTGACAATAAGACAATTATTTGGGTGGGCAACAGCTTAAATGTTAAATTGGCTCCAATCAGATGTGAGTGGAAGGAAATGAAAATCAATTTTACTCTGCAAATAATATGGGTGGGAATAACTAGGATATTGATATTTTATTCTACTCTTAATTAATCCAAAAAGAATTTACTCTTATTAATCCACAACAAATTCACTGTGAAAATTTGTATTACCCACATACACATGAACTTTGCACTTAGATATTTCCTCCCTTAAAAAGAAAGATAAATGATAACAACTTTGGCAATAAAAAATATATGTTCAAGTTATAACGACAATAAGTCTCGTGCTCTTCGAATGTCTTGTTTTTATAACTATCAATGTTTACAGAAAAATTTCGATACGTTATTTGTTTTCTTATTCATGATATGTATCTTATCTATTTTAATACAAGTATTGTTGTATGGTGACGGAGAACCCTTTATTTGTGAATTCCTTTTGCTCAATAAATGGAAAAAAAATATATTGATTTTTTTCCTTTCTATGAATATTCGTAACGAAACTTACATCTAACTTCATAGAATGAATGGCTCACTTTTGATGTTAACCTATTTACTGAAAATATTAAATTTGAACACTTATACACTTATGTAAATGTTAAGATAGTATTTTTGCAGGATTATTTCAGTTCAAATTTGAATATTGAGATTTTTTTAATGATGTATTCATTGTATAACATTATACTAATGGATTATTCATTGTTATATTGAGTAAAGATTGAAAATTTAGAACTTAATTGCATAAAGTATCAATGGGTCCCTCATATCAAAAAAGTCAAATGTTAGATAAATTAAAAAAAGGAAAGCTGTAAATAATTTTATATATTTTTTTCTTTTTTAAAATATTGGTATATTTTTAAACATTTGTATATGCAAAGGTGGTCTGAAAAGTTTCCGTGATAACAAAGATACGCGACATTTATTCTGAATCTTTATTTTAATTGTAACTTCACAAACTTTTTCCAGTGATGATTCTATCTCTGTAGCCTGCACAAATAGTACTCGGGGTTTTTATTTCCAAAATAATTGTTCAAGAAACACTTTTTGTTTCGGGCTAAATTACTCCAACTTAGATTGACTAAGAACGTGTCAAAGCTTAACAAAACAAGATATTATATATCTGCTACTCTTCTAATCTTTTTGAAAGTGACCCTTTCAAAAAAAAATAATTAATGACAGCTCGATACTCGATTTTGTCCATTTTCATAAAAACACTCAAATCAATTCACACAGACGATTGTTACATAAAAACTGCACGTCAAAAATGGTTGAGACTTTGGTGACTAACTATCAACATATGTTTAATAGATGGGACTATCGTTTATTTACGAGTACTGTCTTCTTTACACTAAGGACAGAAGCTTTTTAAAGCACCCTCGTTGGAAAATTTTATGTAATAGTAATTAATCATTGTTCTTTCAAATTAATTATCACATAAACATTTACGTAACTATGTAAACTTACAAAATTAAACTCCATTTTATTTGATGTCATTTCTATCATTTCACCTGAGCCTTCAGGTAGAGGATCCAAAATTTTATAATTTCCCTGAGGAATTATAGTTTCATTCAAGGCATATGTAAACAGCTCAATGCTAAATCCAAAAACACCACTTGTATATGAAAAACTTGGTATAATTATCTCAAGATTTGGTCCATACAATCCCATGCTTCCATCAGATGCTATTTAAATAAAACAATTGATTAGATAACATGAAAAATGTCTTTAAAAAAATCTAGTAAAGGAATAATATTAAATCTATTTTTTTATAGCTTATATACAATATCCATACACCTCAATAAGTCATAAAGATATTTCAATAATTTATTAGTTTTCTAATCCAACTTATGCGATAAATTGATATATCCTACAAGGCTTTACATTAACACTGGTCCGATTGTTCGGGACAGGTAAATTGTTCAGACAGAGAGGTTAATATAGTCTTTATGGCGTCCAAACAAACAAGTAGTCATAATTCAAAAAATTATAAAATCAGTTTTTTCTCTATGATAATTATTTTATGAAGTATATAATTTTATTTAGCCTTTCAAAACATTAATGATAGATTTAGTAGATTATTTTGACTATGATTCAATTCTAGAGTAAATAAATATTGATTTTTAAATTGAATAAGATTTGTTTGTACATAGATTAGAAATATGTAGGGATAGGAATATATTTTTGCATTTTTATTATATGTGTACTTTACATGCAGTTTTGTGAACTGTGTATGCATATTGTAGATTGTATACAACTATTAAATTATTACATCAAGTTTTGAATATATTTTATTATGAATAGGTGCAGTTCTATTGAAGGAATGAATATTGGTTCACTCTTGATTTTGATGTTGATGAGCTGTCAACATCATCATTCAATATTTTCGTACATATAGTTAAGTATTTGTGAACACAATACATTCAATACAAACCTCTTATAAGCAAAAAAAAAAGAAAATAGTGAAAATTATTACTTGCTAAAACTTTTGATCAGTAAATAAAAGACACTTGCGAATCTTAAGCTCATTTTCTAAGGAAATATGCAAAGTTTTTTTAATACTTTTTTATTGTTTATGTTACTCATTTTGTACGTCTATAAATGTAAAACTGTCATAATGGGGGGTCCATTGAAGTCTGAACACTTATTAATTCAATAACTAATGAAGATTAAATGATTGACATTAAATCATATTACGATACATTAAAGCATAAACAATTAGTTATAAACCATACCTAAAGCTCTCTAGCTTACGTACAAGTAGAGACAATGATACTAGAATATGATCGACAAATTTCCATACGTGCTCTCTTGGTCTGGAAAACACCGACGGAAGTATCCAAGTAGTTGGGCGTATTCATGAAAACTGTCCATACCGTCAGCAAGTAGAATACCTTGAAGAGGAAGAAGGCTTGTATCAGAAAATGCCAAACTAGCCCAGAAGGAGTTATAGAAACAGCCCAGGCCAATCCCCTCAAGTCCATGAGGGCAAATGTAGATCTCGGGGTTGTTTCATATGTTCAGAGAGCTATAAAAAAGTGGGTGGAAAAGCCTTGTGGAAACCGTAAGGATTAGGCAGAATGACAGGTAATTAAGCTTTGGAGACATTCATCAATCAATGAGGACACTTAGTACATCAAAGCACCCTGGCTCCACCAGTTTCTTGGGCTTTGTGGTCTCTGACAGGAAGGTAGCCCCACTGGCGTGGTTCCCGGTCGGATACTAGCTCACGGGGTCGAACTATGTGACAGCCTCGTAGGAGAATCTCTTTCTGATGGTGCAGACAAACTATCCAAATGGAAATATAGTTTTCCGTGTGCCTGTACACACCTCAATAAAGGCACAGGAATGGCTGTTTAACAACATCCCTTCCGGTTAAAATCCTTACATCCCCCTTACAGGCCTTATGTCAACCGCTACACCTTTGGGATGCATTTCAAGGTGAATACCTACTGTATCCATGATCCAAATACCAAGCCCTTCATAGCCACAGTCGGTCATCACTGGGACTCCATTCTCAGAGTGTAAAAGGCCTTTTACTGTGGCCTGAGAGACATCATTTCCGGTAAGGGCGGATACATTAATCACTAAAAGATTTCAGACACTCATTTATGTATTGTATTAATTTTGCTGAAGCTATATTGTTAATTAATAAATGATATCTTGTTTTATTATAAAATGTGCATTGTTCAGATTTTAATAGACTAACCGGTAACACAAATTTAATATTTTTTATAACCCTTAAAATCTATCACAATTTACTGCACATATTATAAAACCTATTTCATAGTCGTTATCATTTTATGACCTTATAGTGAAATATGGATTTAATTAATATGTGTCTCCCATAGCAAATCATAATCTAAATTACTAAAACAAATGTGGATTTCTACCAAAGTCTCTTTTTAGCGTGTGTGCTTAATTTTCTTAGATCTGTGTGTCTACTTGATGTAAAAAATAATAATGTAGCAACGAGCGTATGTATCTAAAGCTCAACACGTCATATTAAAAAAGAAAAGATAAGAGGAGTACATATCTATAGTATTACAGTAAAGGCTGTCTGTTTGTCGATGCATAATGATAACATGGTTATTATGGATTAATCGACTATTATCTGAAAGAATAAAGATATTGCATTCTAATAGAATATTACTATTTGGAGAAGCAATGTTGTAGTTTGCTTAAATTAAAGTTCATTTGAACAAAAGTTTGAATGAAATGGGTTTTTTTTCTATGTAGACTTTGGAGCTTTTATAACTATACTCATTCTATAATAAGTTTTAAGTTATGTAAATAAGCTTATATTGCACCTATTGGTTTTATTTGCTATACTTTTGAATTTATAGAAACATAGTTTATAATATTTGAATAAGGAAATAAAAAAGCTGTTGTATTATTTTATGCCTAAAGAAAAAAAAAAGGTCACAAAGTTTGGTTTACTGTCACTAGCAGGAGGAGTAAGATAAATTATCAAATTTAAAAAAATGGATCCAATATGCCTACCAGTGTTTTAATAAATTATGTAAATCCACAAGTTGCTTAGTTATATGTGTTTTCTTTTGTAAAAAAAAGGAGTCAATTAAACTACTATATTAAATTTAACTTTGACTTGTATTATCATTCAACAGATTCACAGGTGTAAAAGAATGAATAGAAATATTATGATGCATTTCACAGGAAAAATGCATTGATGACGTATTATTCGAAATTGAATACATAATTAGAGATACAAAAAGAGAGTTCCAAATCTGATAAATAGTACTTATAGAAAATGAATTTCCTTGGCCATATTTGTATTAAATTTATGTTAGAGTTTGTGAGATAAAGTGGTGGACATAATCATAAATCAATCTGAATTACTTTAGGGTAAAATTTTGACATACTATGTTGTGTTATTAAATGGAAGGCCTATTTTAGTTAATAAGTATTTTTTTTAAATCGAAAATCATTAGTTGTCAGCATGGAGGCGAAAAAGCAAAGGGTGTCTAATTTGCTACTCGCCAAAGTGAGAGCCAAGGTGATCATATAGGCCATAGTGGGCTCCCAGAGTCTTGTTTACAAGATTAAAAACATAGTGGCCTCAGGTCAGGGATTGAGAGGTCTCTTGTGAGGTAGAAGCAGGAATTTGGAATAATTGAGGACGTTGAAGATGAGATCACCAGAAGTCCGGTCAAGTCAAAGGGGCAACATGTAAAGGCTCTCTATGACAGTGATTGTACTGTAAGGAGGTATTTGGAGGATTTGGGGAGGGCTTCTTATGAACGACGACATGGATAAATGCTTTCCACAGCAACTAAGGCCAACTGGGTCAAGAGAGGCCAGAGTTCGTAGACTTAGTTAATGCATAAACGTCAGTTTGGCCAACCTCTTCCCATGACTGGTCCCCCTCGACTAAGCTATTTTGGGAGGGGGTAGACAAGAAGAGAGCCTGAGCTAACCTTTACATAAATTTGTATGACCTCAAGACCTCCATCGAGTAGCAGTACATGCATATGTCCGAGGGCTTCATATAAGTTACTGCGGCGTATTTAAGGCCAGACTGGAGGTCATGGTAGCAGCCAAAGGAAATCATTTTGGAGAATAGAAAGATATATCAATTAAGAAGTCCGTAATTAAGCCTTACGTTGTATTCCTTTTCATTCTTGTAAAACTTCACACTATTCGTTCATTATTTAAAATTCCACGATTTCACCTCTGATACTGTATATTTTTAACAACAGAATAAAAAATATATTTTTTGAAATTTGATAAGTAGTTAATTTTATTATCAGTAAATCCTTTTTTTTGTGATTGTTGTAATATTTTTTCTTAAACAAACGCTTGTAGTCGACTTTTGATAAGGTTTCACTAGTAACCAGAAAAGTATTTAGATATTAATTGAAGAAATTAATTCCTCCTTTTACAATGTATCACAATTTTTACCTATTGTTAAAATTTCATAAAAAGTAATATATTTATTTTTAGATTAGTACATCGAATTAAATTTTTTGTTTGGAACATCCTTTGCAACCTATTCCGTTTTAAACTTACTTTTAAAATCATAACAATTTTTTGCTAATTTGTTATTAATGTTTGAAAAATACGCTCGTAAATTTTATTATAACCCCAAAAAGAATATTATCAATCAATGAAAAAATTGATTATTTATATTTTGAAAAGGTACCTGTTTTATGTACTCCTGATGTGATACCCATTTTCGAAAATTTGAATGATTCCACACACTTATTATTTTCACAGAATGGAAGATCACGATCAGAATCTTTTTCAACAAATATAAACGGTATACAAGTTGATTTATCAATAGTAACATTCGAACCAGTTATTCTTCTACCAGTTAACGGATATATTTTTAAATTTGGTGTTGTAGGCAAAAAAATATCTGGGATAGTTGATAGTTTAAAGGAAAAAACATCATTTTTTTCCTCATATTCGGTAAAAGAAAGTGACCAGTTGTTTAAATTCACATATTGAATCAGAAAAATATTCCAAGTCATTGTTTTTATTAAGCTACTGTTACTTAGCTTATCTTTTGCTGTTAGTGTTAAGTTGTAGGTATCTCCTGGTACGTAAGTACTAAAATCAATTGTGTACACTAAGGTAACTTCATCATTAGGTTTATTATATGTAGTTTTGTAGAATGAAGAGTATCCTGAAGTTGCATTGATATTATTTGGTACGAAGTTTTTATTCACTGTACCATCCTTTGATGGTTCTAAAATGAAAGTAAAAATTAGCCAATAACAAGTAGAAGTTGATGCTTTAATTTTTTAAAGGGTTCAAACGATAAATTTAGATATATTTCAGGTTTGATTATGGTTTAACTTTCAGATAATTTTCGACAATGTTTCAATATTGGTTTATTTTACTCTCCATGAAATTTTTGGTGAACACATACTTAGTGTTCTCAATAAAGTATTAACTATTGTGGAACCAACTTTTTCAGTTTTAGCAGATGACAAACATATACCATCACAGATAGATAAGTTGACCGAAAATCCATGATTGACATGTATCGATTAAAATAAATAGATATCTTAAATACTGATAGGTTGATTTTTTTAACTGTACTATGGTAATTTTTGGTATCGAAACAGTGATATAAATGGGATTCTAAAAGAGAAAAATAACTTCTATAATAAGTCCAATCTCAGCTATTGTTATCCTATTTTTGATTGAAGTTATGTGAATGAGTGAACATAATTCAGTTAAGTATTATTATTTTTTTCAGCTTTGTTGTGACTCTTTCTTTAGAACCTTTTCACTAAGATGAAATAGATTTTGGCTTTCAAAAAAATAAGAATAAAGTAGCATTGAAAATGCTCAAGGGATGATTTACTCATCTACTGATAACTAATAGTTGACTGTTCAAAAATCCACGTAATATTGACCAAACGAAAATGTGAAGGTATAGACCATAATAATCTCAAAAGACGATGAATAACAAAGTATCCGCAAGGTGTGTGTAAGTTTTTCATGAAGATATGAATTTTTATGACCTTATATTCCTGGGTCATTTATGAATTATTTGTTACTCAAACTACCAAATTGAATAATACATTTATTTGGGCGAGGCATCGACAATATGAAAAATATACATTACAATATTACAATCAGTTTACAGTAATGCATGTATATAAATGGCCTTTAAATTTTTCAATCCGACTTTTCAAAAAATCATATTTTAACTTATTTTTATTAATTTTATTCGATAAAAAATCACAAAAAATATTTTGTATGCCCTCAACTTTTAACAGTGTTTTTAAAAGGTGGGACTAATATGTTTCAACAAGATATCAATGTATTACTTAATACAAAGTTGATAATAATTGTTCTACAGTCCTACTGGGATAAATCTGTATTATGGTAAAATGAAATGAAATCCGGTTGGCACAATTTTGTCGTCGATGTGAAAAAAATACATTATTATAATATAAATAGCCAATTGAGTTTATATATACTTTTTTCGGGCGAATTGCCACATCAATCGTACGTGTACACGTCTAAGTGTATATTTATGTATATATATGATATCGGGGGAATAGTTACTCTCACAAAAAACTTATTTAAATCATTTAAATATATATATATATATATATAAACTTATACTTGTACATACAGAATAGATGTGGAAACTGGCCTATAGTATATAATATACACACTTATGTTGTATTACAACTACATATAAACAATTAATCAATGCACAAACGTATCAAACTTTGCTCATCTAATAGCCGTCATATATTTACAAAAATAATTCACACCATACATCAAGCAGTCACTCGGCCCACACCATTGGCATTTTCTATGGATAAAATAGTTTTTAGGATTACAAAATTTTCTGATAAGACATAACTGTCTCAATTATGATGCTGTTGTTTTTTTAAAGTAAAAGTTGAGTCTTGAGTACTACAAGAAATTAATTTCGAAAAAAAGTCATTATCCTATGTTTCATATTTTCTTAGTTTTCACTGTTTTAGATATGGCGATGCTATTTACATTTCACTTATCTGATAGATCTGTTAAACAAACAAACTACTCGGGGTATATGGTTTTATCCAATCGTTTAAATCCTTCATTTATATTATGTGTATACTTACTCTGAATATGACAGTAATCATTACATCTTATCAAATTCAATGCCCTATAGTATTCATTTACTGCTTCAGGACAAAGATAAGCAGGTGAACCAAAGCTGTCTTCTAATGTCATACAACCATAGTATATTTCACCGTCATACAAAAATGGAAATTCACAATTATTTTGCGGTGAAGATGATTTTAATAAATATGGAATATTATTCTTTAGTAAGACAGAGGCTTTTCCTTCATCCGTTTCTATGGGTTTGCACTCATCCATCGAATTAACTCCCCAATTAATTTCAGTTAAACTTCCATTTGTATGAAATTCGACTATAAATTCCTGAACATCTCCATATTCCAAAACTAAATCAATTGATGAGTTAGAATGAGTCACATTCATGTATTTTATGTGATCCGTAACAATTTGAGATAGAGTTTCCACTTTGTCATAGCAATGTAAGTCACTGGATGTCTTTATTGAAGGAGCCGCTGAGCCATCAGATATCTAAATAAAAAATATAGTAATGAAGTGTATTTAAAAAACCGAATATATATTATTATTATTACAAAGAAATTTATTCAACACAAATTTGCTTAGTGGTATTATCTATAGTAGTTCGAAAAAGAAATAAAGTATTAGATCCGTTACTCAATCTAACTCTGATTTTTAAGTTCTTAAAGATGAAAAAAATAACTTTTTGATGATAATTTTTTAATGTAGGTTCTTTTTTTAAATTATCAATATTAAAATACTTCATAAGAAATTGCAATAAACCTTATAATAAATAAACGTTTTACTTACAAATGAACTCTCTTGCTTAATGTATAACCCTTCCATTTTAACTCTTAAGTTTTACAGACTATGTGAAAAGTCTTATGTTACTAGCATTAAAGCACAAAAAGTTTCAATGTTATTTTCTTTATCATCTGAAATTGACTTAGTAAACAATTAAGGGTTGAGTAGAGATTATTTGACAATTGCAAGAAATTGAACTTTGTTCAGCTAATTGATAGCTTTTAAATGGTGTATTACTCATGTCTATAATTGCTTTGGTTTATGATATATCCCAAATCAAAGACTCATAATAAATCTAATTCTTTCGTTTTTAACACCTTAGAACTCAGAGTTGGATATAGTTAAAGCCACAACAATTATATTACAATGCATAGCATATGAAAAAGTCAATAACTTTTGTAACTTTACTTCGAGATATTGGATAAACATGTTTTTTGAGTTTTATATCTTTTAATCCAGTCACCTTTTATTGTTTTACTATTGTTAATCACATTTTAATTATTGATTATACTATGTAGTCAACAATTTTTATTTTCTTGGATAGAGATTATATGTTTTTGATTGTTATTATCTAAAAAAAAACTCCAAAATGGGTTTCATCTAACTAGTTATAAATCTTGATAGTTTAATATTATACACAATTACTTTTTCAAGCAACAAATCTTTAAAAACATTTAAAATATCAATATTTGAAATGTATTTTCCATGGGCCTGTTCTTTTTGATTATTTTGAATATATAACCCTTCACATAAATATTTTATAATAACTGAGGCATTTCCCTAAACAGAGCTGCCAGAGGAAATTTATTTGATCTGTAACATTAATCAATGATATATAATATTAATCTTATTCTACCTTAATCTGCTTTAATATATTGGAAGTAAGTATAGTAACTACTTATTTATTATTTTTCGTCTCAAAAATATTATAATTATATATATATATATGTCTAATTATATTAATTTTCATTTCCAACTCAATTTTTTTCAACTTTGAAAAACGGTCTAAGAGTACGATTTTACAACATTGGACGAGTAATACTAGAATACAATTAGTGTAGAAACTGCTGAATGATATAATCTTAAAATTGATTCAAGAAATAGTTGACTAGAAAGAAGGGATGCAGCTACAAATCTTCTTATTTTAAAATGAATGCCAAACAGGCTGTAGTAGTAGTATCGGGTGGGCATGGGTGTACTCATGCAGTAAGATTAAAAAGGTTTTTTTGTTGTTTTTTAATATTTTTAATTCATTTTCATTATTTGATCGTTAATAACTCCATAAATAATGGTAGAAATTTGTACCAACAGATTCTGTGTTATGCAAGAATTCTAGATCGGTGCAGTTTTTTTAAGCCGGGCAATAAAATCAGGTCCTTACCCGGAAGATCCAAGATTTTTAAAAACTTTTCAAAATTGTTACATGTTATCAATTAATCATCCATAAGGATAAAATAAGATATGTTGCCTCTTTAGTTTGAATTACTATCCTTATAAAACCTATTAATGAAATGTAATCTAAAGGGAAACAAAAATATAAAATTATAGGTCTTTAAAAAACCGAAGTTTGGTTTATTCAGTCTATGAAAAATTGGGGAACATCACCAATCTGATATGATTTTCAAAACCTTTTAAAACAAAACTTTAAATGCGTACAATCATTACGAAATAAAACTAAAACTCTTTTGATTAATATAACTTCTTTTTTCTTTTCGAATAAAGAAAGTAATATTACCACACACCATATTAACAGAGAAAAACTGCACGACATTTATTTGTAATAACTATAAAATGTAGAACTATAACTTTAGAACATCGATGCATTGATAAATGTAGTATGCAATATGAATACAGCATTTGCTTGTTTTTTTGTTTTTTTTTGTCTTCAAAATAATTAAGCATTCCTGTTGTACCAACTTTTTCAAAGTATGAATCCTTAATTTCATGTTTACAGACGATTTATAGTTTGATAACTATATGTATAAACTGATTTTTCAAATAAAATAAAGATTATGAAGTTTATGATATACTTGTACTATAGTGATACATAGATACTAATGTATTTAAAACAGTACTATAAGAAATTGGCATTTGAATCAGTACTTGCAGTTCATTTACGTCATAAAAAAATTACCCAACCGATGAAGTAATCAAACAAATTTTCCACCTAAGAAATTATCATTTATCAAACATTGCAAGAATGATTTTTTTTTGTAACATCAGCAATTTTCCGGGATAGTTTCTTCTCACCACTTTAAATAAACATCCTGTAGGCGTATGTGAATTGCTATTAAGGGTATTTTTGCAAATGCTTATTTGCAAAAGTATTGATATACCGAGACTAATAGTTTTTGTAAAACAATATTAGTATCATCTTAACACCAGTTCCCTCTTCAAAAAAATATTACCTCAATACGTGTGAGTGTTTATGTAAAAATATAATAAGTCTGTTTTGAATTCATAAAAACTATATTTCTCGTAGCATAACGGTCAAGGTCGTCCGTCAATCCTATTATACTTTATAAAGCTTTTTCCAAGAATATTTTATAATAAATATCTTTGGTATGGATAAAAACACAGATATAAATACTACTTTTGTGAAAAATATATATTACTATTGAACGGCACTGTAGCCATAAATGTATATATTTTATAAAGTTGTAGTTATTTACTATTTATATTTATAACCTATTGATAAATGTCGCGCAATTTTTTTGTAGGGCTCTGAGTTATTAACCCTAAAAGTATTACAACTGTCCCCATTAGTGTAGGAGTAGGAAAAAGAAAGTTATTAACTCTTATGGATATTTTATTTATTTTTTTAAATTTCCATAATTTTTTATGTCCTTGTCAATCAAGGCAGTACTTACATGATGGTCGGACTAGACGATTTCCATTATTTTATCTGTATCTTCGTCATTTGACTTTCAGAGTGTGGTGTATCTTTGACATCTAAGTTACTCGAATATTGTCAACAAAACATAAATACCACGTGAATGGCGGTTGAAGTATCAGGACATTAACTACTATTCACATTTTCTGCCCTCTGGCTTGTGGGTATGCCTCGTTTGAAGAAAAACTGTAAATTATGGCATATTTGTTGCACTCTCAATGAATACTGAGTATAACAATCACAAACTGTCTCATAACTTTTTTCGCACAAGATCTTACCTTACAATCCCCATCTCGTGTAAACCAATTGCACTTATAAATTACAAGATATGCATTACTTAAGCCATCTATTGGAAAACTAATTGATTTATTTTTGTTTCTCCTATTATATTTATATATATATATACAGGAGGTTCCCTCATAATGCAGTTAAAAATACGTACATAGCTTAGTGTTGTTAATTATTCTTCCTTTCTGTACAGCGTGGATACATATATTCCCCTCAAATTTCGTTTTTTATATTACAATAATAATTATGAAGAACCATATATTAAGTTAAACAAAATATTTTGTAGTTGTTGATGAGTTATTTCATACTATGCCCAGAGGCGTCAGCAGGGGACATGTGTTGCTTGAAGGTATGTAGTCTCTGTCCCTTAAAATTTTTGTCTGGTTAAGAAAAACTTGTTCATGAAAACAGGAGCACATTTTTTTTTATAATCCTGGAGAGTGCCCCAGATACCTATATATTCATTTAATAGAAGTTTATAATTTTGTATAGGCGGGAGTCTCCTGTAGGAATTTGATTTGATACTTCGAATTAAAACTTTTGGTAATTACTTATTATACAAACTTGAAATTGAAAAGGGTCCTGAAGAATATTGGTTATGTTCCGATTATTTTTATTTTACAGAAGAAATTACCAATTAAAAACTCAAGTAGTAAGTATAAAAAATAAAAATATTTTACAAGTATCTAGTCCGGCATAAATTATTTTAAATAATTTATTATAAAAAAATGTAGTATTATCCTTATCATAACAAGAAACAATACGAAAATAGGAAAAGAGTGGATCTTGATAAATGATTACTTCCATTTTATTGATTTTACTAATAAAAAAGTGTCAGTACAAGGTGGATTTAATGTAACGCGGATTTTTCTTGTTCCCAAAAACAGCTATAAACAGGGATCCCCTACGTATATATCATATTAGATTAGTTTATGAAATAAACACGTTATGTTTGTGGTACTTAATGGTTCAAAAAGATGTGTAAAAGGGTCTTTTTTTATGACGAAAATGCAGTGTGTAAATAAGAAAAAAACTCTTTTTATGATCACATAAAACTACATTTTTTATGGAATAATCCAATGGTCTATGTATTGTATGGTATACGTTTAAGCTCATCAAAAGAACTATACATATATGAAAAATAATCATACTTACATTTGTTGCATAAGTTAGTCACAAACTATTTGCCTAGATAGGTACATTTATTCTACATTCTAATCAATATTTTTATTTATATAGGGGAGACAGGAAAGATTTGTATAAGTATTTGTTTTGGTATAATTACTAGAAGCTGGTTTGCCTAGAAGAATTACCCGGTATTAATAATATAGATATATACTCCCATTTTCATTCATTTTTAAATATGATGGGGTATCATTACTATACATATGCCTATCCAACATTCAATCCCTTTTTTCATCAATCCTGTTGAAAGAATGACTACAGTAGTTTCAATTTTTTTCCTGATATCAAGTTCAAAATTTGCAATGTATTTTATCTCTTACACGCAGATTTCATTTTACCATTGGTACCCTTAATTTTTGGAACAAAGTTTTTTAAGCGCTTGCAAACGGGGACACACGTCGGTTATATTTTTTGTATAAACAGATACGTAACCAAAGCGTGCCTGAGCCTGGCTATTTCATTTTGCGTAAAACCAATATTAAGAGTAGTATTGTACACTTCAAGAGGTGTCATGTTCACATAATTAAATACACGATCGTTATCTTCTTCAGCTAAAGAAATAATAAACGTTTCCCACCTAAACGTTGATTGATTAATTATTTTAGCGGCATCTTTTCATATGACATTTTAGAGTCATTAAAGTGAAGTTGTTGTAAGGAGGTCGGTCAGTAAGGTTCTTATTGATAATAAATGCCTATCACTATCCTCTTTAATGTATTGAGAACAAATATAACCATCATATTAATATTAGAAAAGAAACACCCTAACTATCAATCTATACAAGGAACTAATTGTGCAAATTATCTACAACACAACCTCGTTGAGAGGGACAAAGGAGAATAAAAGGAGGAAGAGAGAAAACAGATCCAGAAATGCAGATCTTCTAATCCTAGAACCAACGTCTTTTATATATTTAGGTATTTTCAACGACAATATTTGTCTAACGACTGAAGAGAAACAAAAAACACTTTCAAAATGGGATATTTCCTTAGATATGCTATTTAAAACATTAAGAACAACAGAACACACTTAACATACGTCAAAATAAATATATACATCGTAAAATGTCACATATATTTGTTAATTATATTTTGAATATTTTATTTTTCAATTATTTTTTGGAGTAGAGTAGCTATGAAATGAATAATGGAATTATAATAAAACAATCGTGTAATGGATGCCTCATATAATAACATATTTTTTTCAGATTGATATATTAATTTTTTTTAAAGTTATTTTAATTAACTTACCATTCAATACACGATTGTATTAATTTATTTTATTTTTCATTTTATAATTATTCTATTAATAGTGACATAGAAAAAATAGTTATTAATTAGTAATAAAAAAGGTAAAGTAACATATGCAGGATAAATGTAAGCACAGGTCAGAAAATTTTAAATTTTACGACTCTAGTTATTTGTTCTACGATTTAATATTGGAAAAAAAGCCTGGAAGTATAAGGTAGTCAGGAAATTATTCTCCTCTATGCGACTATTTTTCATAACTTAATTTGGCATAAAACATATAGGTTTCCTAATAACTTTTGTTAATTTATTTTAGAATTAATATTTAAAGTAATTTCCTTTCTATTTCTGAATTATGACAAAGATTACCTTCCCCAATCCAATTTTGTAATATTGTATTTCTTACCATATAGTATTATGTTCACTTCCTTAAAAGTAGCCCTTTGATTTTCTAAAAATACCAATGGGATACAATGCGTCTAAATATTTTGATTAAATATTATCACAAATATAAACAAATTCGTAACATACGAATTAAAAGAAAGCAAATTTTTATCTTTTCAGACTTGTCTGCTATGTACAAGTACAAATCCAAATATATGATATAATTCAGTGTTTTTAAACTAGAGTACGTGTAGCTTTGATTAGAAAAGATAGTTTTTATTTGAAAAAATAGGATCATCCAAAAAATAAGATGTATAAAAAAAAGGAAGATCAATAATATTTATTCTACAAAAGGTCATCCAAGATCTGGAATGACATTTTAAAGGTTTTAAGTGTCGTGTAACTCGGAAATCTTGGGTGTTAAACAATGTAAAAAGTTTGAAGATAAATTATTTTATATGATTAAAGCCATTTTTTTAGCACACTTATTCATATAGAACCTGTGATATTGTATAATCACTTTTAATAATATAGAAAAAAGTTTTACATGTTATCAAATGTAACCAGATGCAAGAAAGTAATAATAAATTCTAATAACTAATTTATATTATCTTTAAGGAATGGAAAATATGAATGAATGATTTCATTTTAATATTTTTTTGAATAAGTTTGTTCTTGAGTATGTGTAACTTTTCATTTTGGAATCATCAACTAAATGCATATTGTACTCTTATTAGGAAGTTTTGAATTCAGGTGATATGTCAACATAAATACAGTATTTTACGAAAATATATTATGTGGCTTTCCTTTGACCTTTCTACTATAATCATAAATATCTATATTATTTTTCTAAAATTGTAGTCTTTCATCATAATAACTTTTTTATTGTAAATCATAGAAAAAACAAATATAATCCAAAACAAATTAATATTTTTCTACTTTGCTTTTGTTTTCAGATCGGTATATATCCTTTTTGCATCCAGGGGACACCAGTGTCCCGTAAATTCAATATGAGATTTGCTCTTGTTTTTAAACCTTATTTTTTGGTTTTATAGCTAAAATAACATACTACATGTCATTTTTGAACGATTTGATGTTAGTATGATCATAAAGACTTCAACAAAATTATTTTAAGATACTTTATGAGTTTGAAAGGTTTTCAATGGAGAGAAAAATCAAATCACAAAATAATATTTTACATTGATATAGAGGGGAAGCTGTTTTTAATTAAACTTTGATTATCTTATGATCATAGTGATTTTCAGTTCTTAGTATTTTTGTCCCAAATGTTTTCGTTTATAATAATTTTGACTCATGTATGTTTTGCACATGCCATACTCGACGCTTATTTATATTTTACATTATATCCTTTACCCTAACACTTAGTCATTCTTGATAAATAGTCATTTTTTATTGATGGAGTTTCTTACATTTGTTTAAGCCTCAACTAAGATCATGACTATGAATTAGATGCCACTAATCTATTAGTGATTTTAAAATATAATTATGATTCCGTTTCTTAAATTTATTCGTCTTCTTTCTCTCATTATTTTTTTTTTCTTCTTTTTATCTAAAACTGAGAAACAAGAATAAAAACTAAGTGTACAAATCTTATTCATAATATAAAAGCATAAAAAAAGCGGCTGGTATGTCATGTAGCAAAATTTCAAAAAGGAAAAAATATCATAGTAAAAATTTATTTTCAATGTTAAGAATTGCGGAAACAACCATTCTCAGTGATTATCTTATATGGATGTTACATACCTTCATATTTCGTTTTTACTGAAGGAGATAATATCAAAGAAAAACGTATTTAGATTTTATAATATATATTATTTAAAAAAGATCAAGAGATTATTTATATATGCATAAGCTGAAAGGATCCTTCTAGTTATTTTAGATTAAAAAAATTAACCAATGCAATATTGAATAATGATAAAAGAAGTTTTCAGTCATTTTAAATTATTTTAAAAATGAATTTGTCATATTATATTATCGTAGTGTATGTTGAAACGCATTAGTTTTCCATTTGAGAAATATAAGTTTATTTGAAATATATTTTCATTTTTTCGCAAAAATATTTATATCAGTTAATTTTATTTGAAAAGGTAAAATGTAGAATGAGTTTAAAACATTCATGCACTGTTTGCTAATGAGATTTTCAGTGTCTTTTTTTAAATAAAATATATTTTTTATGTAAATAATGTATTTATTGTAGAATGTTCTAAGGATCATTATTGATAAAATTTGAAAATAGTAAGAAAAAAATAAATAAATAAAAGATAAAAAGGATGGAGTTGCAATATTTAGCGGACAAAGAGCGACATTTATGTTTGAGAGTACGATAGTCGGTCAACCTTTAGAAAGAGAAATAGAAACAATTTGTATACCGATATCTATTTATTATGAATATAGACAGTTTATCTGTAGTACTAATATGTTTATCTATAGCTAATTGGTGGAACTTTATTGACCTTTAGGAGGGAAAAAGCACTGATAGAAGGTACTAAGTCCTTATACTCTATTTTAAAAATCGAAAATCTTCTGAATCAGATAAAATTTCTATATTAGTTTTGAGTACAAAATAATATTCCAAACGTAACAAATCTTGTGGTAATAGGGCTGATTTTTTATTTATTTTAAAATATGGTTGTTTTTATTCATGAATCTTGAAAAAGTAGAGTTAATGTCTTCTATGTGGTCACTATCATTATATAAATCATTAATGTCATAGTTTACGAAAATATATTCATCTAAGTATCTCAATGACATCATTAGTATAATGTCGTATCGAAAAAATATATCTATGTTATAATGAAAAAATCAGCTTTTAGAAAAACTGGTATAATTATTGGCTTAAATGCCTTTAAACTATGCAAGAAAAGTTTTTTTTAAATAAATTCAAGTCATAACTTTTTTCTAAGCTTACATAATACATAAATAGAAAAAGTGTACTTTTCTCTCGGGAAATCAATTTTCCAGGACATCTCGAGGTTTATACCTAGAGAAAATTTCCGGAAAATCTAATTTTTAACTTTTCATAGTATGTGTTTCATTTAATTATAAAATTTAATGTATTATCTCTATGAAATAATCAGTACATTGAATGTTTTAATAATTTATACTTTCTATATGATGCAGTTTGTTCAATTATGCCAAAAAAAAAGCACAAAACTGTTTTGAATTATGAAATTTCAATAGAACAACATTATTATACTTCCTAATCCTATTTTTATATTTATAATCCATACTGACATGCAGTAATATACATATTAGGGTTAATTTCTGTAAATTATAAAATATTTAATTAGCGAGAAATTTGAAAAAAATCTTTTTTGGATTCCTCTTAATTTTTGGCAATCCCCGGTTAAAGGCTCAAATAAAACTCGACTTCGTGAACATGGGAAGATAAAACATGAAATCAACCAAGAGAAAGATAAAACATCTCAGAAGAAAACAAAAGTTACTGAAAAATATCTCAATCAAATAACAGATGTCATCAATTCCATCAAACAATAACATTTTGCATTTACCAAAGTCCTTATTGAAAAACCAAAAAAGCATCCTTTTCTATTTACTCTAACAGAAAATATGATTTTTCAAAGGATGATAAAAATAAAACACTAAATAATTTAGATAAAGAGGACAGTGATGAAGAAGAAGAAGATTACAATGATGAGCTGAATATTGAGACCAAACACATAATTAAAAACAACAAGATTCCTGATAAACAATTGATATTTTTATCAATATGAATATGCACTTGTATTGTTTAGTTGTGTTTATTAGAAAAATTACCATTATTACTGATTTGTTAAATGATGAAAAACGGTTTCCATGTGACAATATAACAAAACGGAATTATCAGCTTAAATTAATAAGATCCATCACAGATGATAAATTGATTTTTTTGAAAATAATTTTGGGCAACCTTTCAGTTATTTACTTTTCATAAAAATTAACTACTTCATTAGATGCAATTACGGCAAAATATTGGGTGAAAATATTTTTAAAAGCAAAAGTTTTAAATATTTTTATGTGGGTCGACATATAATGTAATAAATATTATTACAGCATAGATGCAGAGAATTTTCCTTAGTTTTGATCATCTAGGACGTCTTAATTACACTGGTAGGCAAATTTTTAGAAATTATAATTTATTTTTTTTG
This sequence comes from Lepeophtheirus salmonis, assembly GCF_016086655.4. NCBI lineage: Eukaryota > Metazoa > Arthropoda > Copepoda > Siphonostomatoida > Caligidae > Lepeophtheirus > Lepeophtheirus salmonis. Next base: position 24,559,673 of record NC_052132.2, read on the forward strand.
GAAATATATTTGTAATTTTCAAATAATACTTTTTATAATCAAGAGTGAAAATAAAATCTAGAAAATGAGCAATGTAAAACCACCAATAGTAGCTATCCGTTATGTAGTTGCACAAAGAAGCAAAGGCTCAATTTTGAGTATTAATTATATTCGTATTTACTTTGATATTTATACTTAGTTCATGAAATCCAAATACTTTTTTTTTCTCATAGAACAATATCATTATTGATTGGAAGGACATCAAAGGAACAACTGTTTAGGAGTTTACCCTAGATATTCCACAATACATGAAAGCATTAGTATAATGACGTTTAAAAGAAGATGAAATATTAAGAATCAACGACTGTAACAGTATTGCAGCATTATCATCTCCATGAAAGAGACGATAAACGTCATAAATAGATTCGAGCACATTAAAGAACCGAATAAATTAAAGAAGATATATTCATTAATATTGGAGGCCTTAATAAATTACCTGTGATTAAATATCCACTGAACTTCATAATAAAAAATGGATCAAGAACCAACCTGGATATATTGAAATGAATTAAAGAAAAATTTGGAACTCGAGAAGGAAATATAAAATCGGTGCCACATTGTTTGGCACCTAAATGCAAAGAAGAAGAGGATCTTACTACAACATTCATTAAATTTATTTATGAGATACTAGAGTATAGAATATAACCTTTAAGGATAGTTCCATCAATTATACCTGTAAAGGAGTAGGGCTGGGAGAGATTTCGACATTTTCAATTCTCTAAATCTCTCAATTAAGGCTACATAATACGTAAATGCTCAGTCCCTAACAAAACAACACTCAAAGAATATGAAATTGAGCTTAGACGGGAGAATGGTCTTTCTATAAGAATTGAAAGTGTAATGAATTGTAATTACATTATTGTAATTGTCTTTTTAGAGGAAAAAGAAGATATTGACATAACAAGAAAGGAAACGAACATTGCCCCTATGGTTGAAGGGACGAAGCATTAAAAGGTAGGGCAGCAACACGTGGTGTCGAGAGATAGATTTAAAAGTACATTAATAATTTTATAGTTTCAATAATAGTTGTTTGGTTAAAGTAATTCTGTTATTGATGTCCCAATAGTTCTTACTGGATTACACTTACTTAAAAAATGCTTAAATATTATCCTTTCTTATGGAAAAAGAAGCATATTTTTATAATTGGAGATTTACCATATATATTGCAAAAAATTTATGTATTTGTTATCAATTTTTACCAAAACCGATATTATGAAAAGTTTAGTTTATTGTGAAATTAAACATATATTTTGTTTCATAGTCTTGTCTATTATACATTTGTCTCAGAAACTGTGTCCCGACGCATTCTTGAACAAGTACCTTCCGTATATTTTGGTTTTTTAGTTTTTATTAAGTTGAAGAAACTACCTTTATGGCCACTTGTTATGGATTTAACATTAATTTTCTCTATTATTCTTATTTTTTCTATTCGTCCGTTAAAATTCAATCTCTTTTCTTAATGGAAAATCTCATGAACTTTTCCGACTTTCTTTTTTATTAATGTTTCTGATATAAATTCAAGACTTAGATTCTGAATACAAGGTTTCTTCCAGAAATAGTACTCATCTTTATTTCAAATTTCTATTCTGTAATGAAAACTTAAGGATATTTCAATAAACCTGTATATGTGCGCTTATATACTAAATTTTGAAATTTGGTACTGAAAGAGCTTTTTGATTATATGTGATACATTGTCTAAACAATGTTTCAATGTTTAGCTTTAAAATATCAAGAAATCGAATGAAGTTATCAAATTGACATTCAAAATTTTTTCTTTGAAAGCACATAACAGAATTTAAATGTTTTATAATCGATTACATATATTTATTCAAGTATTGATAATAGTTGATTTAAGATTGCAAAATATTCATATAATTCAGAAATAATGAAAAGATTAATAAAGTGAATGATTTTTATAGGTGTAAACAGAACACAAATCTATGATTATTATTTTTGAAAGTTTGATTAAGTATTTTGATTTTTTCATAATAAAATTACTTAATAATTTGCATAACTAATCATTTTGACAATATTTATCAATATATATTCGGATTGGTGAATTATTTAAATTTATGTTAAAACTATATTTAATCATTTACCCTTATTGAAACACAGCCCAAGCCTTTTTATCATCGTAATATTTTGTTTATTATCCTTCAAAACCTCAACAATTTTGAACTATATTACCTTACATGTAGGGGCGTATAGTTAATTCAATCACCCAAACCAACTACCTCCATCTTCAAATAAAGCTTACAACCTTGAAATGGTACAGGCCTTGATGAGAAACTCATGATATTGTAAGTCACTGCCTCAAGATTGGATGCCTGCAAGGAGTAAATAGTCTTATGTACAAGTTTATTGGACTCTCTCTCTCAAAGCTAAAAGATAGTTAGAAGGCCAAATTTTCTTTGACCTTAAAAAGCAGGAAATGTGCACTTTTTACTCTCTGAACGATCATGAGTCTTCTTTGGAGGTGTTCCCAGCCCATTTAACACAATAAAAACCTTGAAAGATTGTAAACAGCGGATTAAAGCCGCTTTGTAAAGTCAATAATCTCCTTCATGTGACATATGGAAATTCATGTAGGTATTCGCTTTAATTGTTACAACCTTTTTATCTTAAGAAAATATATTTATTTTTGTCGCATTTAGAAGTTAGATGTTTGTTATCCAGTTAAACAATTCGTTAAAGATTTTTCAATGAAAAGCAGCTGAGGGAAGTTGGACATGAGGTAATTAGGCATCTCGAGATTTACAAATATTAAAAAGGGATAACTTTAAAAATATAATTTTGTCCCATACTGCTAATTTTGTACAAGAGTGGATTGGTAGTAACATGAAATTCTGTTGAAAGAACCTTTGGTGACCTCGAAGCCCAGATCTGAATCCACTTGATTACTCCATTTGGTATCAAATTGAGGAGAAGGCCTGCAGTGTCCGCCACTTCCGAATATTGATACCCTGAACACCTCTGTTCAGCAGCAGTGGAGGAATATGAAAAAGACTACGACACTCATGTGTGAAGGGTTTCCAAAGACGGTTGGAGCCTGCCATTGAGACTGATGGTGGCTGGATTCCTAATTAATATGTATTTTTATAGCAAAAAATATTATAAAATTAAATTTTCTATGACTATCTAGAGGTAGTCAGTACATTTTCTACATCCGGAACACGCCAAGAAAACAAATATTACGAAAATAAGTGAAATATCATAGGTGTTTTAAACTTTTTCAAATAACTGTATAATGTTTCACCGATTAAATGTATGGCCTTTACTCAAAGTTTTATATTAAATCAAAAATATCTTAAATTATCAAATATGACTCAATATTTTATAATTTGTGTTTGATACAGTAAAAAAAACCGTTGTAAAAACATTTTCAAAGACACTAATAATTTTAAATCGTAAGTTAAATGCATAAAATTGACTTTACTTTGTAAATTGTAGTAAACTACCTGGTTAAGTTATCTATTAATATAATTTAAAATATATAACTGTTTATTTTATAAGTTCCCAAAAATTTTGCATAGGTCCCTCTTTCGGGGTTGGACAGGCTATATAAGGTCATTATTTTAATTATGCTATATTCGAAATGCAAAAACCGTTTTTTTGCAGCTCAAAGACACTAAATAGGGGGTTGAGTTATTTAACAATAAGTGATTGGCGTTTCAAAAAACAACTATACAAAAAATAATGGAATTACAAAACAATTGTTTTTTAAATATTTTTTTCAATAAAAATAGAATCAACTTATAATATAATCAAATAGAAAACAACTTCTTCTTATTTTTTGCTATTACACGCCTTAAGGGTACATAGACGGGATAACCACCTCCCCTTAAAGCCACGGAAACTCTAATTAAATGCAGCAACTCGTGTAACATATATTCCTAAGACTGTGATATATTTTCATATACTAAAATCACATCTTTCACAACCAAAAATTTATAAGACAAGAGCAAAGCCCTAAAACTATCTATAAAAATAACAGCACCGATTGAAAAAACGTCGTTAAAATAGCCAGTCTTCTTAATGGCTTCAATGTAGTGTAAAATTTATTTTTTATTAGGCCGTGTCTTCCTTGTTTCCCTTCTTATACTGTCTAGGGTATCACACTCTCCCCATAAATGAATTGGAGTCTCAGTTGTATCTCCATACAATGTGCAGGATGCATCTTCCACTATTCCCATTACCTTTAATTGCTTCCTTAAGAAAATATGACATGTAATGAAACTAACTATAATGTTTATAGATGCTCTCCTATTTTTAAAAAGTTTCCATTCCGAGGTAGGACTCTCCAACAAGAATTTTGCTTGTCGGCACGTTGTGCCTTCTATACCTTCCTGTTTCCATGTTTTCCTTATGTCCTTATTTATCTCGGACAAAACTGTAATTTTGGGAACTTCCACTTCCGATTCTTCTTGAATAGTTCAGCCATTCTTGGCAAGCGTATCTGCATATTCATTTCCTGTATAATCCCAATGACCTTTTATCCAAGTTATTGTCACATTCCTTTTCAAACACTTTATTTCTTCTATCACCCTAACCTGTTGACCCGTGAAGAAGCCTCCATTTTTAGCTATAGAACAAATAGCATCTGAACTGTCCAGGAAAATTTGGGTAGGCATTTGAACAAACTGTTCCATAGTATTTTGTTTGATTCATTAGTTGGATGCTCTGTTTCTAAGTAGTCTGCAGGTTTATTTATTATAACTTGTTGGCTAGTAACTTCCTTTTCAGTTCCAATCTCTTTGTGTTGATAAATAGATTCCTCAGATGTTTCATTAACATTATCTTGTTCATGAAAACTTGAGGAGTTGTTGGAATTGACCTCTTCCATGAAGATGATTGTTTTTCTGTTTGCCTCGCAGTTAAGCCTAATTTCGATCCACTGCGAATATGCATTTGGTTCCTTAGTCAATTGCTTACATTTGATTCTGCCATGTCTAAATTCAAAGAATTTAGAACATTGCTTGGTCGCCCTATCAAATTTATTATCCATTTATAGGTAGAAAAGAAGGCACATTTTTGGGGGTTCCTCTTGAAAAATGTCTAAAGAAGAACTGGGCTGCTTAAAAAGATAGGAAAATTGCTGAAATAACAAGGAGTTTTTCATGTCCTGGGCATCTATGGATGTCGGTTACGCCAATTTAAAGCCTTCTACTTTCATGAATTGGGATAAATGGTCACCCCCCTCATCATAGGTCAATCACCCCCACACATTTTAGTCGTATATTGCATTTTCCATCTCTACTCAGACTATCCGAGAATTCCCGACATTCAACTCATGCTTTGAAAGAATTATTTTGCTTATCCTTCAGATCAATAAACATAGGAAATTTGATTATTTCTCTTGTGACAGATCTCAACTCCATTAAATTAAGACCTAATGCATCCCTAGCTATTCAGGCAACATTGTCTAGACTCATTTATTGGAATAAGGCCCTTCTACCATTACTCGCTCCACAGACGAATAATGAGAACTTCAACCAATTTTTTTCTGAATTGTGCATGTCCTTTACATCACGTTTAAATGAACAAATGACTTTTTTTTTTCCTTTCTATTTTGTCCTACCACCTCTGAGAAATAGGATGTCTTCTCAACCTTTTTCTTTTTACCTTCATTTACAATGTTGTTGATTTATGTTATTCCAATTTGAAACTCATCGAATGAGTTGTGACAATACTCTTGACGAGTTATTTCCTGGTCGATTTTATCTTTTTGCAGCTCTAGACCAATAAACTCGTCAACCTGATTAGTGAGGTATCTGGATCTTTCTTCGCCTGTGGGGTATCCATCCCCTTTTATATGTATTTACCCAAAGTAACAAAAATTGTACCAAAGATAAATAAATATATATTAAAAAAAAGGAGAAACATGGTTCCCTTACGCAACGTTCTCGCATCTTATTTTGTAATTATAGTTAAAATATTTATTCAAAAAAAGGAAGGAAAAGAAGACGAAGAAGAAAACCCTCCCCAATTTTCTTATTTGTGTTGAGTGCGATGATCGAAGAGAAATGAAGAGTAGTTGCATAAAAAAATGGCAACATCTTAACTAGACAGTATGTCAGAAAGGATTCCCGATAGTAGAGATCCTTGAGAGGAATAAAAACCTCGTTTAAAAAGACCTCAAATAACACTAAACACTTCTTGTCAGCACTAATTCAGTCGCTTATAACAACGGGATTCCAAATATTCACTTTTTCAATTATAAAAACAACTATAACTTCACTTTTTAGATTTAATTATAGATCATGAAAGACTTGCACGTCTTCACTCCTCAACAATACATAAAAGCTTCTTCTTGTTATATTTCACATCATATATATTTTTTTTAATTTGTTTAAATTTATATGGAACTCTTTCAGACTATAAATAACTAATAAAATAATTATTCATAGTTAATAACAAAATATGTAATGATAAGAGTAAAAAGTAATTTGCTGACACATGAAAATATCAGTGAGCAGACCGAACATCAAAGGACTAAATATCGAATATTCAAATATTTAAATAGTTTAATATACTCTAATTTCAAATAGTATTATTAAAATAAATATTCATATTTCAATCGAAGATAATTTTATTTTATGTAAACTAGATTAAGATGGAATGGGCTGATATGTCCAATGACTACGTCATCAAAGTGTGCTAGGCCATCAGTCACAGGCTGGTCAATATTGTGGCCACAGAAAGATTACAGGCAGCGGGGATCAAGTTGTCACCTACTTTAAACCTTGATAACTTGATGACGACATTATCAAATAAAAAACCGGTTACCAAATAGGAAAGCTATTCTCGTCAGCTGACGATACGTATTTCAGTTAGCATCATGCCGTCATCATATGAGGAGATAAAGAGCTATAAGTGGAACGAGGAGCTTTCGAGGTCCGCCGTAGTCATGGCATTGATTAATAATGGAGGGGAAATCTCCAATTCAACGATTGCTTCAACCTTAGGAGTGAATTTACGGACTGTTCAGCGTATCCGTAAGAAGCTAAAGGACACCTGGGATGTTGATGCCACCATAAAGAGGGCACCCAAGGAGGAGGGCGTCGAAAGGAAGGTCAGGGACACCGACTTTGTCGACAAGGTGAAGAAGATGGTTGAGGATGACCCGACCGGGTCCATGAAGGATTTAAGGTGCAGGAGCTACAAGATGCAGGTGGGCCAGATCTTGACCCAGAAGGCAAAGGACAACAGGCTGATAAAGTCAACAAAATTGCTCAACAAGCTCAAGCACCCAAAGCAGCCCGGGATGCTGTGGTTTTTCTCTGATGAAAATAATTTCTGTCAAGAATAGAAGGTCAACAAGCAGAACAACAGGTGGATAGCCACCTGTACCATCCATGTGAGGAAGGTAATGAAGACCAAGTTCCCTGCAATGGTCATGGTGTTCGGGGTGGTCAGCAGTGATGGTCATGTTATGCATCCCCACATGTTTTGAAACGGGTCTAAAGGTTAATACAGAGGTCTACCTGGATGTTATGGAGAAGGTGGTTCTGCCCTGGATCCAAGGGGTGGCCGGAGACAGGCCCTGGGTGTGGCAAAAGGACTCAGCACCCTGCCATGTGTCCAAAATCTCCATGCAGTGGTTAACCGAGAACTGTTATGACGTTGTAACCAAGGATTTGTGGCCTCCTAACTCTCCCGACCTTAATCCTTTGGACTATTTTGTCTGGGGCTATGTCGAGAGACATACCAACAGACATCCCCATAGTACCAAGGCCAGCCTGATGGACTCCATCAAGGAGATATTCGGCAACATGGACAATGAGATGGTCGGCAGAGCCTGCGGCCGGTTCAGAGGCCGTATTGAGGCCATTATTGATGCCAACGGTGATTATGTCGAATGAATGGCTACTCTATACCTATATGCTCGTCATAGTTTTGATCTTCAATAAAAAAGTTAAAAAATGTATATTTTGTGTTGTTTTTTGTAGAAAAATATTTTGGCGACAATTAGATCCCCGCTCCCTGTATATTTTATGCACACTGTATTTCTATTAAAGAAAAACAAGAGTTAAATAATTCAAAATTTATCCTCTAAATAATCAAATTCAAAAGTAAATTAAAAATCAAACAATTAGCGACCTTAAATCTATTAAAAGTCAAACAAGCTCTGAGTTATTGAATTTAATGTATATAGTATTGTAACAGAAACATGTTTTTCATACTTTCATTTACTTATGTGCCATTATTTGTAAGTATTTGTATATATAGATTTAAAAAAAATAGAATTATCTGAATATATATCTCCATTTTAAGAAAAAAATATATTCTATAGGAAGAGGAATAAAATAATATATGAACAATATACATTCAATACCTACATGAATATATGTTTGAAGGAAGAGCATTTTGATTGACATGTCGAATTTATCGGTATTTGAAAAACTTTTATATCACATTTAATGGCTATGTTATTCCTCAATTGTTAATGATGGCAACCAAAAAAAAAATTAACTTGGATATTTATACATAACATATAGGAACTCTTTTTTGTGTCCCTGGTAATTTATTGATTTTCCTCGGAATACGAGAATCTAAACGAGTTTTTTCTTAACCTTGTTGAAGGTAACCTTAGGAATAAAAATCATATCTTAATCTATATTTTTATCACGAGAATCATTTTTTTGTTATATGGACAGAAAATTACAATTAGGGAAAATTGCCCGCATAAGTACCTTAAAATGTCAAAATCAATAATATTTCAATGTATATAAACATCGATCAATTAATTTCAAAAGGATCTAACATTGCATTTGTTTTTATATTGAATTAGAAATTCATTTCCATTTATTTTTGAGTACCATTTAAAAATAAGACCATATTTTCTCTTAAATAGTCTACTATTTTGTGCAATGATTTCGTTTCCTTTCAAAATCCGTTCCTATTGATAAAGAAATACAATGTGCAAAGTTTCAACGAAATTGAAAAATATTTTGAGGTAGCTCAACGACCCACAAGTTAGGAAAATTGTTGATATTTTCCAAAATATAAAAATAAAAGGACTACTTCTTCAATAATCATGAAAACAGTTTACGATACAGCTTTTTAAATTCAATAATTTTTTAAAGATGACTAAATTTACTCATAGATATATTATTACTTTATATGGGAAAAATATTTTTAATTTGAATTATAATGAACAATAGTTGAAAAAAAATCATGCATATAGAACGTATTACGCGCAATGTTTTTTTTTTCCCCGAAAAAACATCCCAATTTTATGACATATTATTATATGGTTGGGATTAAGAGTGACAATTTGTTTTTTATTAAAAAGAATAGCATTATTAAGCGTATGCTTAGAGCGGTTTTTTATATTGATAATAATAAAAAAATGATAAGTAATTATCCTTAAAAATTATGCATTTTACTCTGTGTGATATATGTATATTTAATTAGTTCATTACTTATTAACATAAGATAATTTATATTATAAAAATAATAGTGTCTCCTCCATCAAGCATTATTATACATACAATATGCATATTAATAAATGGCTATCCTTTTTTCATATTAATATTACTAAAAAATTTATTTAAATTTTTTTTTTTTTACTCTAAATACATCATTCAATGCTCTTCAACAACTTACAATAAGAATTGAACTACGATCATCAGTTATTTAAAGAAATTTCTTTTTATCATCGTTACTTGACCATAACTTTGGATCAACTTTAAAAAAATTTCTAGGAGCTTCAGCATCTCGATAAATTTATTTGTTGTTTTTTTTGTAACAAAGTTTTTTTAAATTTTTACGGATAATTTTTTTCGTTAAATTTTCCTCTGGTTTTTCCTTATTTTAAATAGAGCCAAACCAACAAGCTTTTCAGATAAATATTATAAATGGTTTGAAAAATTTTGAGATGCCTTTTTTGAAATAATATAATTGATTCCAGAATAATTATATTGTGATTTGATCAAATTCAAATAATTAAATGGAGCATCTGAGGTTTTAGGAGCAGAGATCCATGCTTTCAAATATATTGAAAAATAAAGATACAAATATCCTGCAATAAATGTTCCTCTTTAGAAGTTAATTTAAATTGAAACTTAAATAACCAATTTTTTTAACGATATAATACTTTAGACAACCTACGAGTGTTGTGTTTGGACCAGGAAACATACATTTTATGTTTACGTTTTGAGTACAACCTAGAAATATTACTGCAAGTTCTAATAATATCTTGAAGACTCCATAGAAGATGATCGTTAGCAAAATAGATTATTCCTTATTGGATGTCTTCACTATTTACAGATAGACAAGCTCGTAATTAGTTTTGTCTATCATTTGCTGAATTTTAAAATCTTTTGAAGAGTAGACCCTCAGGAAAACTGGTCTCTCCCATGAATTTATCAAAAACAGAACTAATTTTAATTCCATAATGTGATGCCTATATGCAAACAAGAATCCCTTTTTATAAAGCATTTTCTCTAATAAAACAAATGATCCTGCTTTTGAACCTGTGTTTCAGCTAGTAGTATGTAATCACATAGCTTTAATATTATCTGCTACTCCCCAATCTTAAACAGCTTCAAAAATTGCAGTAGCTTGCACTTCACCAATGCCAAATGGAAGCTTGGAAACACAAAGTATTTTAAACACTTTTGTGCCATCTTCTGGAGTAATTAAAGTTTTTTTTCTTTTAAAATCTAATTGAGTAGATTTAGTTTTTATCCCTCCTTACCACTGTCACTGTCTCTCGAATCAGAAGAAATTATTTTTATTATATAAGAAAAGGTATTATCCTGCCCCTTTCTTTAATAAAATTGTTCTTTTCTTTTGATTTTTCATTTTTCCCACACAAAATTTTTTTATTATTTTCAGTTTTATTTAGAACTAAATATTCTTCAACTATTACGATAAGTAACTATAATACGAGTATAGTTCCATGCCAAACGGATTTAAATTATAAACAAAAGTACTCTAGATGTGCATACCAGAAATTATGTTTTATAAAAGGCGCTTTGATATTGAGGATACCCTTGAAGGACCAATAAAGGAACTTATTTTACTTCCTAAATGAAGGACCAATACAATAAAATAAAAAAATCATGTTTTGCAGAAGGAAAATAGTGAAAATGTAAAAACATTGCATCCAACAAGTTATATATATATTAGTTTTCTCTTCAACTATTTTGTATTATAATTCATTTTACTGAATTATTTTTGGATGTTTCAAGAAGAAACAGGATTGGCTGTGAATAAAAATACGACCTATACTTACCTTTAGGTCCCTTGGAAGCCTGAAGAGGATCTTAAAGTCGGAAGTTGTAAAGTTCGAAGAATGATAAAAATTTTGGGTATAAAATAGAATATCAATTGTATTCATGAAGATAACTGGAACGAAATTCGGACCTCCGTCAACAAAAGAATTTCTTTTGAGAAAACATTCAACCTTCAAAAAAGAGTTGACTTTTATAACAATTTGGTAATCCCTTTAACTTTATACAAAGCTATAGCAAGTCCTCAACTAGCTGAAAAAGCTATTTTAGAAGAAGAAAAATCGCTTAATGGTTTGTTTTATAAGAATTATATCGAAACCATGAAAATACCTAAATCCCATGTAGGAGGTGAAGTAGCCCAACTATCTCGTATTGCCCCGAAAATTTATAGGAAATTCAGCAGTAGAATGGAGAAAAATTATAACGAACCAAGAGCTGTACCTTTGGCTAATGATGAGGACTAATTTGAGCAACAAAATTACGTCTTTAATCTCTCCAGTTTAGGGCTTAGCTCAGATAATTATTCGTATTGTCACCCCTGCATTTAGAAATGACTTGACCATTATATAATTCGAAAAAATATAAAGAAAAAGTTATTTTTATTGAAATTTAACGGACCCTTCAATTATTGAAGAACCCACATTTACAGAGATATTTTAGCTGTTCATAATTTAAATTCGGAAGAATTGCTCAATGATGGTAGAATCAAATTTCCACTCGTTAATTCTTTAAATATTATTTAATAACCTACGAGTGACATATTAGGATGGTCCCACTAAACTTTGATGCAACTGTGAATGGGCTCTGGGAGATGCATAGTAAGCGTTTCTTTTCCGTATGGGTTGGAAAAGAAAAATAGTGTCTTCTCTGGGGGAATAAATTATGATAAAAAGTTTACCGTGCACTTACAAACTTCCACAGATTGTATTAAATTTACTATGTAATGAAACAATTCATGTGTTTGTGGAATGCCCTGCCCTCTATATTCTTAAATGTGTTCTATTCATAAATCTAAAAGGGCTGACGAATAGGGAAGAAAAATATGTTAAAGGTATTGTTCTTTTGGTAATTTTAAAGAAGAAGGGTGGAACTTCTGAGGTAACAAGGGCTCTTGACTTTACAATTCTTAATTCTAAAGCCCTCGTCTCCAGCCGACTAACTAATTATCAGACTATTCGGGAGGATGAGTTGAGGGATATCATTTTCAGCCCGCTATGTCTCTCACAATATAAAACTTCCTAAATCCGATGTGAGTCATAGAATTTTGCAGAAGAAGATATGCAGACTTCAAGGAATCATAAAAGTGTTTTTAAAGGGTGTTAAGAAATTTTAAAAAATATGTATCATGATTGTTAATTTGCACGTTTACTGTTTGTTTTTTTTAAATATTTTTTTTTAGAATATCAGTTGAAATTCTACCCTGGAACATTCATTATAAACTATCATGTTTAGTAATGTACGTTTTGCCCAATTGCTCCGGTTTATTTATATATGTATGATCTATATAATATATAAGCCATTTTTTGAAAAAATTGGTATTTTTCAAAACTTTCAAGTCGTTGAGCCACCTCTAAATATTTTTAATTTTGCTGAAACTTTCCCAATTTTATTTTTTCATCAATAGGAACGGATTTTGATTTAAAATGTTAGTCTAAGAAAATTAAAAGATTATATTTAAGTTGTTGATATTTAGTTTGAGTAGGTATATAACAAAGAAATAACACAGTTTTATATATATTTGCGTTTCAAATTAACCACAATAGCAAAAGCAATATGAATCCATTTAAAAGTAATTTATAAATATTGATAAATTAAATATAGAGCCCTAAAATAAAGACTAATGTTTATTGAGACACATGAAATTTAAAATGGAAAAGAAACATAACTACTAAGTGATGACAGTGTTGATTTGTGTTGGAACTGCAGGCTGAATAAGTCATATGTTGTGCATTACGTCACTGACAGGATGATTGATTTAATATAGCTACGCCTTAAAAAATGACACAAAATGAGAAATTTAAAACAACTTTTTTCAGAATTTAAAACTGCTATTTCAACATGTTTAGATCATCTTGATACTACTTATATAAATAGACAAGAAATTCATCTATGAAAACCTTCGAGAATATCTCATAAAATGCTTTCTTTTTTTATACGAATATATGAATAGGAATAATAGTTTGCGAATAGTAAATATACTATGTACATATTAGCAGCATGACAATGAAAAAACTGCTATATTCAGTCTTTTATGTATTTATACCCATGTATATATGCATATATATGTATATACGTTTTTTTAATGTTGAAAACCGCCAGGGTTTTCTTTCTTTTGTAGAAAAAAACAACAACAGAGAATTGATATCAAAGAATATTATTCTTTTACATATAACTTTAGTATATCTTAGCCTATTATTTGGAATTGTATGTAAGACGTATGTACATCCGGTGGTCCATTGAAATCTGAACTCTTACTTACTCAATAATTAATGTAGGTTAAGTGATTGAAATTAATTCATATTTCGATATATAAAAGCATAAAGAATTAGTTACAAACAAAAGCCTGATCTCTCTAGCTTACGGACAAGTTAAGAAGATAACACTTGAACATGATGGACTAATTTTTCCTTCTTGCACTCTAAGAAGTTGGGTTTCTAAGAAGAAGGGCTCTATCAAAAAGGCTAAACTGGATCCAAACTGTCCAGAGAGCTCTCCAAAAAGTGTTTAGAAGGAGCCTTGTGAGGGTGGAGAGGCCACTTTTGAAAGCAGGAATGAAATAAACCTATCTCCTCCGTTGCAAGACTTTTTTGAATGAGCCTTTTTGGTTCTTTTGAAATCTTTTGATACTTTTAGCCCCCTACAGCCCTGATGTCAACTCCCGCTACAATACCTCTAGAGTGCATGTAGAGGGGAAGACCTGCAGTGTCCGTCATACAAACACCAAAGCCCTCAAAGTCACTGTCAGCCAGCATTGGGACGCCAGGAAAAAAGAATACATCTGCAGGAGGCGCCAGGCATTCTGCCGGCCCTAAAAACCATCATTGCCACAAAGGGCAGTTATATTAATGATTAAGGGAGCTCATAATCACATCAATTTATAGTATAAATTTTGTTGAAATTATATTCCAAACTAATTTATTATATCTTGTTGAAGTTTAAAATTTGAGGTGTTCAGATTTAAATGGACCTTTTGGTATTCTAATGTTTCAAAAATATTTATTTTGTAGAAAAAAATTACCAATAATTATCTTTTGGAGTTTTTGGGATAGTTATTGGTCAACCATAATATTGGAAAAATCCATACAATGTTTAACAAAAAAAACAAAAAAAACAATAGAACTTTATACTCAAAGTCATTTTCTGAAATTGGAACTACTCGTAGATATATATATTTGGTTAGCTTAAATTTATATTTTCAGTCCTTAATTTAATCAACAACAAAAGTTATGTTCATTAGAAAATCAACCCAAATTTTTTGCTTAACAATTCTCTCAAGGCCATTAACAAATTTATGTAGACTTAACTCTATGGTCATTTAATACAATCCAATGAACGGGAACTTATATTAATTTAAATATATACTATAGTGACGAAATATAATATATGAAATATTTAATATATTATTACACAAAAAATATCTTACGTACATCTATGTCAATGGATGTGAATGGATCTTAAAAAACATTTTTACTCAAAAAGTATCGACAACTATTGTCAGGGTATTGCTAGCTACTGGATCATTGACAGTTACTGTTGGAAGTAAAAAGAGCAGACCCATTGGCTTGAGTAAAAGTTGTCGGTGCGGTTGTCCTTCGGCCCCCTGCTCTTTGTAGCTGCAACAGATGACCTAAGGACCGCCATGAAAAAAAAGATATCTAGGATTTGGTGTAAATTTTGGATATATTAAACATCTTATAGATCTTTATGCCGATGATCTGACCGTTATGATAGAAGTGGACCCGGAAGCTCAATTGCAAAGAAGAATAGAAATTAATTTATCTTATTTTACAACGTCTGAAAGAAAGTTGGGATTGAAAATCGATAAATCAAGGACTGCAATTCTCCTGATTGGTTTATGGCATCCGAGAACAGGTTTGAAAATTTCCAATTGTTATTCCAAAAAATGATAACTGTTTAAGCATTAAATGGGTGGGCTCTGGTCCTTCAGAATTAAATTGGCTGGAACAAAAAACGAGGGTCAATAATTTCATCATTTTATCAAAAATCAAAAATAGACCTTTATAACACTTTTGTTATTCCAAATGTTTTGTATAAGGCTATATCTTTCCCAATATTGGCGGAGGATGCCATACTGGAGGAAAATTTTATGTTAGATAATTTTTTTCATCGGAATTATATTTTTGCTTTAAAGAGACCAAAAAATCGATTGGGGTGTGGGCTCAAATCTTTTTTGGACATAATCACAAAAATTTATTTGAAAGTTTTTGTTGACTTAACGAAGAATCCCAACATGGAGTGGAGATATGTGATAACATCAAGTCCATACTATGAATATGTTATACATTGAACTGATCTTATAAAATGGTATGTCAACGAATTTTCCTCTATCCTTGCTGCAACACAAAGGGTTTTTTGGAAAGCGACTCCCACTTACGATTGTGGAACGACTGTGGATATAATTCATAAGAATCGTTGGAAAAACTTTTTTTAAGAATTAACATGACCCTGTGTCTTTGGAATGGGAGGCACTTACAAAAATCAGCTAACAATACATGATATTGGTGTTCACTCAGGTTTTTTCTTCTTTTTTTACCGGGAAGTTTAAATTTCCTCTCATTAGACATGTCGATGGCCCGTTCCTTCCATTTGAAAATGATAGTTTTTTTAATTCAGAAGAGGTCTCTGCGTCGTCAAGGTGTGATGGATGGATTAGGGCACTAAATCTATCTCGTAATTGGATGCATAGGATTATGTTTTCAACTTCCCAAATTGCTGAAGGAAGAAAATTCACAGTTCAATTTCAGATAGCCACAGTAATTTTGTTTTTCAACACCCATGTAAAGATTGTGGTAAACTATTCAAAACCGTTAGACACACTTTTTTGGAATGTCCCCAATGAGATTTTCTAAAAACATTTATTAGTTTAAACCTGAAAGGTCTTGAGGACAATAAAGTTAATATAATAATGGTAATAATTATATTCGGCATGTCATCAAAACAGAAAGAAAGTACTCTTAAAGCTAGGTCCATATGGAATGCTTTATGAAATGTAAAGAGTTACCTGGCTAAGAATATAACTGTAGGAGAACTCGTGGTTGCGGAGAATATTCGTGCTATTTTAATTTTGGCAGTGGCAAGATATGGAGCGTTCGAGTTGAAGATACCTAGGGCGATCGAGGGTACTTGGGACTAGGCCTGTGATATCATTTATCAAACGCATCAAGACATTTCCGGGTTTTGCAAAAGATACTCAAACTTTTTAGAAAGCACAAAAAAAACGAACTAGTTGTTGGATTAAAGCAAATTTGCTATTAATATTTTATGTTTGTATTTTATTGATTTTAGATGCTAATGTTTTTAATTTGGATATATGAATAATTTATGTTTGAAAGCCTTAATCTGGTGAAGAAATTGGACACTATAATGCTTAATGATATTTTTATAAATACATCTTCACCAGAAAATTTTAGATAATTTTAATTTTTCATAAATTTTTTTCTGTCTAAATAAAGGTTAACAAAACAAAAAACTACCGTTATACCTTTTTTTCACTGCAACCAATACAAAAGAATTGATATAATGGCAACACTAATATATTGTAACAATAACTTTGATATGAATGTTAAACAAAAAGTTCAGATGATCATAACTTTTTCTGTGGAGCAAATAAAATCCTAAGATTTTATAACTAAGCGAAGTAGATACATTTAAATCTAACACTGTGACATTTGTTCTCAACAATGAATATAATTTCATAGGGTTATCCATTTATTCTTGTATCAAAAAATAATACTCACCGATAATTCAATATTTTTTAAGCTTGGTTTGTCACAAAAGAATTGTTGTTCAAACTGTAGTTCATCCAACTCAATTCCTATAATGTTCATTTCAATATGTTTTGCAAGCTTCAACGAATAGTCGGGTAAATAAGAGTTAATAGAGGCGTCATAAGTTGCAATATAGTCTCCTTCTTCTTCATAAGTATCACTGTAAGTTATATAAGGAAAAAATAAAATGTCAATTTTGTTTTATCTTCAATAATATGGTAAATAATATCTTATATTTAATTTTTTTTTTGTTTCCAAGGGTATGATTAAAGTTTTATTTAAAAAGTGTTTTCAATTTTGCCTGAAACGATTTACCTTAGTCAACAAATGTTTGCCCTTGGACCTTGGGATAGTGTTGTATGGTATTAGTACCGGATACTGACTCATTATAAAAAAGTAAAACACCAAGTTGATATTGGAACCTGTATTTGCAGTGTCATAATATAAAAATAGTTTTGAATTCTAATGTCGTAACCTCTACATTTCTGAACAAGATCCCTTTTCCAAAGAGCAAGCACAATTACCCTTATATAACGAAATATTGAAAAATCTATGGTTTTAAAAAAAAATTTGAAGTCTCCAAAAACATTGTGATCAAAAATGAGCAATTGATGAGACTTTCAAATAAGGGATTTATTTTAGTGGTTCTCCGATTTGGAAATTTTTTCATAAATAGTTCAAATATTTTTGAACTTGGGAAAGTGGACTTGCAAACTATATTTTATGTTTTTTTATCTTTCAAAAGAAAAATGATGAAAATCTTATTAAAAAAAATTTCAAAAAAAAACACTGTCTCGATTACACAACGAATTTTTTACTTATTATAATGATCATTTTCATATTTATTTAGGTAAAAGCAATTATTAACACACCACTTAAATACAAGAGAAATACAAAGTCAAAATTTTGTTACCTTATGTTATTTTTAAGAATTGTTTTGAAACTTAATAAACCAAAAATCAAACTTTTTTATTTTATAATTTTTAACACTTTATATAAAATAAATTATGTATATTTATATAACACGTCTATTTTTAATATCCTGAAAGTAATAGATTCAAATTAATATTATGATATGTCATTAAGTTTATTTAATGAAGTTGAAATTTTCGACTGTAAAATTTGAGCAGGATGGTTTTTGGATCAACAATAATGAACTGATTAAAAAAAAAACTGAGTGGATAACATTGTTAGCACATAAAATACCACACAATTTAATAAACGTATTATACCCTCTGGATACATTGGAATTATATTTACTCCTAGGTATCTTTTTATGGTCTTATAGAAAAACATGGGTTTTGTTTAACAATGTGTCTTCCAAAGTATAACACCAGTAACAGAATTTAATTTTTTCCAAAAATATTTTGAATTCCCTATTTAATTATAATAGTACTTGAAGTACAAACCTACAAAAAAAAATTGTCTCAAATTTGTTTTTCAAGAATTTTTATTTTTTGATATTTCGATCCTCTTTATAGAGTTAAGACAACTTTTGATTAAGAAAATATCAGTAATGTACATGAAAATTACTTTACTCTTTGCAAAAATTTGATTCCAATATAACTAATACTTGAAATCCTTTGGCATAATTCAAATTAAAAAACTGAAACGTTATTCTTTTTTTCAAACAAACCATGGTTTTTAATCTTATAATTACGATTGTTGAAGATTGGATGATCCCATAAAAATATAACCATAAATTTAAAATCTACATACAGTTTTAAAAGTAGTCAACTGATTTTTGTGTAAGTTACTGATTTTTTATTCCTCAAAAAAGCCCTCGAACCTATAAAAAATGTAAAATAAAAAAAAATAATATAAAGTTATCAAAAACCAGATTTGAAACAAAAAGAAAAACTGATTAGTGATGAGACTTTTAAGTTTTATAGTAATTGAATATATTTATAAAAAATGTATTTTTTTAGATTTTTAATGATTTATGAATATCACAAAGAAAAAAGAAATAGCGCAATAATATGTTTCCTATTGGTAGCAAACTCTTTTACGATAGAAGCTACATTGAAATTTGCTGTTAGAACTTATGGGAAATTATTAATAAAATATATATATTATATAAAATTTGAACTTTTTGTAATGTATTCTATAAAATATAGAAAATATAAAATGTTCCTAATTCTATTACTGTTTTTAAACTTTGTTAATACGTGTTTAAGGTTATACTGGATATCTTGGTCTCATTAGTATTATACGTTATATTTTTGTGTTTATATATGTACATATTATAACATTAAACTGTGGCAATAAAAAAACCTGAGTTGTTTTATTGATATCAAAATGTAAAAACAAATCCCAAAATTATGATTGGCTGAGATCAATGGTGCTCAGAGAAATCGTTGAAGTCACAAAATGTAGAACCGACAAAATGTTGAATACACAAAAATTTGAACGTACAAAACATAGAATGAACAATTTTTATCAGGATATTTCGAAAAAAATATGCACGGAACAAAAAGATCTAAGAGCATGTTAAAATGGCAACCAAGTAATGTATATATACGTTTTAAAAATTTCCCAATTGGTTTAATTATCACAATTTGTTTGTCAAAAGATTTAATTACAGTTAAAACTATATTTTTCATGATTATTGTATAATGACTTCACACTATCATGAAAATTATTAAGCGTGAAAGAGGCAATATCAGACTTTTGAATGATAGTTATGCATATCTACGTGATAAAATTTTTGCGATATCATCTATTAAAAATTTGATCAAAGAGGAGTATGTACGGACAGAGCCATTACAAACGACAATTCAATCAACATCATCAAAAGTAATGCTCTCAGATCACTTTAGTTTTTGCATTTTCTATGACATATAATCATTTTTTGTTTCGATATATCCTTATAAAAATGTATGAACTATACGTTTTCTGTTAAAATTTTGTACATTCAACGTTTTGTTCTATTAGTAGGACCAGAAGAGGATATAAAAAAAACAATCAAATTAAAAAAAAGGTCCATTGTAGCCCGTTGTATCTTAAGGGTGAATAATTAATTATTTATGCTATATGTAAAGAATAATTAGATATAATCAAATATGGAAATTCATTGCATTATACATAAAATAGTAAGTTAGGAAAAATATCATAGATATTATCTTATAATTAAGAAATATTCATAAGAGGAGAGATTTATAAATCAGCCTTAATGACATCAAAGATTATGTCATAAATTGGAAGTTACATTATGTTTTAGGTAAAGTAATATACTGAACCAAAAATGACAATTTTATCAAGGTAACTTAATCCAATGTCTTTAAAATGAAACAAATTTATGCCTCCAATATGAATAATTTTTAGAACGATAATGTCATCGTAAAACGTTCCATTCATTTTTGCCAAACTTTTATGCTTTATTTATCATTTATAACCTTTAATACATGAATATAAAAGAAAAACAATGAAATGGCTTACATCATCTCTAAATTAGCACAAGTTCCCGTGATAGGACATCTCAGTCCAAAGTGATGAATTGCAGTAATTTCAATTTCAGATTTGATGATAAATTCATAATTATTAGTTTCCATATTATTGGATATAGTAAAAGTGGATATTACTTCAAATGATAATGGTTTAGATGTATCTGAAAACAAATTAAAAAGTTAATAAGTATTTTAATTTATGTATCAAATATAAAATTTTGTCAACAAAACAAATTAATAGCAAGTTATAAAAGAAAAAATATCTCAATTTTATTAATTGGGCTTGAATTAGTGATGATAATTGGTAATAGTTAGCTATTAAAATGATTTCATTTTATTTCTAATGTTTTGGGTAAAAAAAGAAATCAGTGAAAATTATATTCCTGTTTTTTTTCTAGTACACAAAAATGCAAGAAAATGATGGAAAATTGGAATTTTTAATAAAATAAATTTTATAGAAATCTGTCTAAAAATTCGTTTAGTGGGTAATTTGACACTAAAAATGAATGTTTAATTCAAATACATGTCTTTCTGATTTAACAAAAAAAAATTCTTCATTTTTCCCTTTTTTTCATTTAATGTCCATATTCCATTTTTACACAAAATCCCTCCAAACAATGTATTTTGAATATATATTTATAAAACTTAAAAATAAACTATAGCTTTTTTCAAATTCCAGAACATTTAATACTTAATTTTTGCAACATTTGCAAAAATGTTACATTTACCGAAGATTATTTCTTCAAAGACATTAACCATAACTTTTTTGGTTTTGAAAATACGGAAAATTCTTAAAAGTTGTGTGTTTCTATTTATAATTCCAATAAATGCTATTAACTATTTTTTTTTTTTTTGCAAAATTAGTAAATAAACATTTTTTTGCACTTTCGATTTGGCAAATTTTTGACAAAATATAGAATTTTTTTTTTTGTATTTATATTGGTATGTTATTTAAAGTTTATTTCACTTTTTTTTAAATTCATTCTTATACATTTCATATAGTAAACAGACGTTATATCATGTCTGTAAGATACCATAACGCTTGCCCACACCAAAGGAGTATTAAAATTAAGAAAAAATATAATTTTCCGCTCCCTCCTTAGACCGAGCAATGCTTAGTTACCCTTTTCTAGTTATGTATATTTTAGATTAAAATGCAATGCTTGCTAAATACATATAATTGTTATTTTTTTTTTAAATATTATTTATTTGTAACAAGTGGAAAAATTAGATACTTATTTACTTTATTGGCTGTCCGTAATATATTTATTTTTTACTTCATATATGCACTATTTAGAGTCAGATTTTAAATAGATATTTTGTAAATATTATTAGTCACATACAAAAACTGGAAAATATTTTTATGTATAGAATGGGCTGTACGATGGAAAAGACGTGTAGAATACCTGGATCATTCAAAAAAGAAAGAATAGCTTTTATTCTTAAAAAGAAGATGGGACGGACTTCAATCACTGAAGGCCTATTACCGTATTGAATGCCTCTTCCACAATTTTTTCTGAAGTTTTGGCTGTTTCAGTGTTTCTTAATAATCTGAGAAACACTTGGTATTAGTGGGTAGTATGTGATGGAAACTAAAACTCAATTACCATCCACTTTGAGACTGGGTTTGTGTGTTTCTTCTCTTGGTATGGCCATATCTCTATTCAGACAGTCTTCAATAACTCTTACGGAGTAACTTCTATAGAACAACATCTCATTCAGTTCCACCATCCCTTGTTTTCTTTGTTTAGGGTCTCTGCATATCCTAACAATTCTGAGGGCCAGACTGTAAGAGATGTTTTTTGTGGCATGAGGAGGATGCAAGGAAGAAAGAAGAAGGCACTGTCACTTTCCTTCCTTTAGGGGTTAGTTATCAACTTACCTGTTTTGGTGTTACGGGAAAAGTTATAAGTTTTTGTGGAAGTCATATGAGTAAATGAATTTTATTTTGGGATGAAGTTCATTGATCTTCTTAAATTTTAAGAATTTAATTTTAGTAATTTGGTATTTTTTTCTTTAATTTTATTTTTAAAGTGCTACTTATAAGATATTGGCATACGCACCCTGAGTTTATGTATATACTGTGTTTTCGAGCAAATTGTAAACAAGTTTTACTCGAACAAACAAGTACTTAATGCATAAGAATTATTATGATCAGATAATAGAACATTCCCTGTCCGAAAGAAATATAGCCCATGGCATTCATCAAGGTCTAGATGCAATTTTTAAAACTGGAAAAGATCTTAGACTCACTTTTTTGCTTGATGATACTCTATTGAATGACCAATAGGACGTCTTCTTAACATTAGATATTTTATGGGGTACTATCCCAGTGGTGTTTGGGTTTTATTTTAGGATAAGATCATCTTATTTAACTAACTTGTAAAATCAGTACTAATATAAATACAATTAGAGATGAAACTTCCATCTTCAAATGATGGAATCTAATGGTTTATTAATAAAAGTACAAAATTAATCTGAAGGGAGGTTCTAGTCGTGATGTAAATTATGTAGAGTGATATTTTTTTGCTTTGATTTAAGTTATTTTGATTCTTTATATAGTTATTTAACACTCAGGATGTGACTAATAATACTCTACCTATTTGTTATATTTATAGTATTATTTATTCATATTTTAAACACATTTTTTTAATTAGGTTTATTTGAAGTATGTTATGTTGTATTTTGTATTCATTTATTGTTTTTAATGAAATTTTATAAAATGATAGTTAAGATTTTATGAAGAAAATCATATAACTTCCTCTATTTTGGCATGAATCTTCGACATTTTTAGCAGCCTGATCTAATTTTTTCCCCTCTATGTGCCATGACAATTAGGTGTTCAGTTGTTGCTCTCATCACAACTGTAATTTTTGCATTTTTAGTTTGAATATAACTATATTCTAATTATATTACAAAAGTATTTTGAAACACTAATTTATTCAACTGACAGAATACAAATAAAACCTACAGGTTTAGGTACAAGTATCAATTTAAGTTTTTCACGTCAATAATAATATGAAATGTTTTCATTTCCAGGTAAACATTCTTGACAATTTATTTATAATAGCCCAATAGCTCTGTGCTCTAAAAATATAATTTATTTTCGCTTCTTAATGTTAGCTCATCAAAAAACGGACATTTAAATCAACACAGAGTTCTAAAATATTCATTTTAATTTATTCAATCAAAATCACAATAATTGGGATAAGGTTCATAACCTTCTGTAGCTAATTATGGGCCAATTTAAACCAAATAAAGAGAAAATAGTAAGTTTTGGATATGTATATAAGCATAAACTTGGATGTAATCTTCTTCACTAAGAAATACAATGTTAAATTTTTTTTAAATGGTTCAAAACTTAGAAAAATCGATCCTTACAATAATTAACATTTTAATTATAACTTTTTATCGATACATTGATATATATAAAATTTAAATCTTTGTATTTTTATTATTTTTTACTCAAATAGTACAATT
Source organism: Lepeophtheirus salmonis (assembly GCF_016086655.4). Lineage (NCBI taxonomy): Eukaryota > Metazoa > Arthropoda > Copepoda > Siphonostomatoida > Caligidae > Lepeophtheirus > Lepeophtheirus salmonis. The sequence continues at coordinate 24,583,886 of NC_052132.2, forward strand.
TTTTTATGTTTTCTAATCATTTTTTTTATCCATTGTTTTAAAAATAACACAATTAGCGTCAGACTTACCACAATAACTCACAAACTAAAGAACATGTGTTAGAAATTTTGAATGCTGTCTTTTGAAGATTAGTACTAACTGAAAATGAGATTAACTAAAAAAGAGTTCAATCTATGTGGAGATCCTAGAAATTTTTAGCCATTGTCTAAGAAATATTACTATATTATAGTTTTTATAATAAAATACACAAAAGTTATATACAAGGTGCGGTTTTACAATTATGAATTTTTTTAAACTGGTTTTTCTTGGGAACCCTTAGTCGTACCGCTTTAAGTTTATCAGATTCAGCAGACAATTTTGTATATGTTCTGTTTACAAAGCGTTGAAAATGTCCTCCGAGTAAGACCGTCGTGCAGAGATTATTGTCGCCCTCTGCGCAGGCTTTTGCTCCCAAAGAGATCATCGACTTTCTCAAGTTCTCCTCTACCACCGTGTACAAAGTCGCAAATGAGTTCAAGGAGTCGGGAGGGATGGGAATACCAGCGAAAAAGAAGGCAGATCGATCTGATTACAAAATTGGATTTTGGAAAAAATTTTGGGCTTAGGAAATGTGGCCCCCTAGCTCACCGGACGGCAATCCTTTGAACTTTGGAGAGTGACTCCAACAAGCATTACCACAACAATTTGGCTTCTCTGAGAGCCTCCATTATTAAGGCTGTGAACAATACGAATAAAGATCACCTGATCAAGACGTGCAGTAGGTTCTATGTCAGGTTAGAGGCAGTGGTTGATACTGAGGAGGGTTGGATTGAATGATTATGTTCATGGAGGGTCCCCACATTTGTATATAAATGGATTTGTAAATATCTCTACTAATTTAAGAAATAAAAAGGTTTATGTCCTGGTCTTAAAAAATTCTTAATTGTAAAACCGCATCCTGTAGACTTAATTCGAGATCTTGGTTTTTACAACTGTTCAGAATATTTATTATGGACTGTAGTTAAATTATACTAAAATAAAACAACAAATTATTCATTGTATATAAGAATTTGAATTTCAACCTTAGACTTCCTCAATTGCTATTTTGCCAAATCATACTAATATTTATAACGGAAAGACTAATTATTTAATTGCAATGTAAAGTTTATTTGTTAATTTGACATGGAGATACTTATATTGTACTTACCAGTTCCCTGTAGACAAGGCTCTAACTTTTCACAATACCCAGAGTTTAATAGAAAAATTGAACATTTATTCCATTGTTTTTGAATATATTTTTCTGAGCAACATGTGGCAACACAGCTGTTTTTCAAAGAGCACCAAATCTCACCAGAAGCACATTTTGGTTCTATCATCTGAATGGAAATATTAGAGAAGCTAAATTAATATTTTTTTATTAATTTAAGTATGACTTTTATAATAAGTTATAAATTATAATAAGGATGATTAGTATTCTTATCTAGCTTTCACAGATGAGTTTTTTAGTTATTTCTTTTGCGATAAGCTTTATTTTCAAGATTAAGACTTATTTTAGTGCTTAAAATATTATTTTGACAGTAAAAAAATATATTTTTTAATTATGTTTATATCTGATTTATTTAATAGACGTAATCTAAGCTGAGCTTTTGGGAATAACATATTAATCTTTATTTACTACAATAATAATTATCCAACTAAGCAAGGATTGAGGAGTTTTCTGATGAGTAGCATAGTTATGCTCAATGTTCAGTCTAAGTTCTTTATTTATCAAATTCTTCCTGTTTCCATTTTCTGAAGAAAAAAAATTTGTTTACAAGAAAATTACTAGCTGGGATTTTCTCTGGCCCATACAAGAAACATTTTAGATCACAGAACTACTTTATTTTTTTAATGATTATAATATGCAAAGCTTTTTAGAAAGAAGTTGCTTGTAAACAAGACGTTTTAATACTCCATACAGTCATTTTTAAGTGGACCATTAAAGAAGTATCATATTTCGATTTTTCATAGTTGTTTTTACAAAAGTAAGGTTTTATTAAATTTAAATAAGTATTTGCTATTGTTTTTACTGATAATATTGACTTTATTTTCACAAATGACAGATAGGAAGCCAAAATACTTTATTGGCTGGAAATGATTTCGGGCCAAAAGACCTCAACCGATATTTCCAATTAACACAAGATTATCTAGATGGCTCTGTATGACATTAAAAAGCAAAAAGAACAGTCGCCAGAAAGTCTAGCCAATGTCTGAATCGAACAATAAGAATAAAAGCCATGTACATTAGTGTAAAACCCCATATGCTAAAAATCCAATAAGGACTTTTCGCCGTATGGTATAGATGAATGTGATCGATGTTAGGCTTAAAAATAACACTAAAGATTACTCGGGATGAAAAAGTAAAGCAAAGAGGAAGAAATGTCTTATTACAACGGTCACAAAAGAGAAGAGGTTTTTTACACCCAAACTTCTTTTGAATGTGTCCAAAAGTATGTGGCATCCTTGCTCCCCTGATCTTAAGCCCATTGTATTATTCAATATAGGCAAAGGTTGAAAGATCTGCCTCAAACATACCTCACATGTTTGTGAGATCCTTCGAGTCAGGCATCAGGGTTGATTGGTCTGACATGTTAGAAGACTATATCTGCAAGATTTGTGTGCCTTCAGAAAGAGGGGGAGGCCTTCATTGAGGCTGAGGTAGGCCATACTGAATAAAATAGGTCAATTTCTGATATAACTCACTCAAAATAAAACTTATTTTTGTCCTCACGAAATACATTTTTAATAAAGTTTGAAAAACAATCTTTAGTGTCAACTTCAGTATGACGCATGGGGTAATATAAGATGTAAATTCATATAGCATATGCAAACTTATTGAAAATGATGATTACTCGTTTTGTTGTTTAAAATAAAGCTTTTTCGTTGACATTTATATCAAAAATTAAATTCTAAAGCTTATACTGCTATAATAACAAGCTTATTGTTCAAACCCAAAACTAACATTGTTGAGAAATATTTTTTTGGAAAAAAAACAAAAAAACTCTAAAAAATTTCTTTAAAAAAATAAAAGATGTACTTATGTATAATTTTTAGTTATATCCAACATGTTTATTAGAAAATAGCTAAGATGAATTCTAAATTTATGAAAGTTTACTTAAATATATAAAAAGTTATTACTTACGTCTAATATAAGATCTCCAGAAGATAGACCAAACAATTGAATACGTAAATATCCAGGAATAATTTTTAAAAACGAATTTCGAATAATATACGCTTTTTTAGTGCTTGTAAAGGATGTATACGATGAAATACTTGAAAAAGTTGGAATCTTTGATCTAAAGCTTTCTGGAATTAATAAAGAATACATTTCTAATTGTTATTTATTTATAATCGATAATACTATCGCACAAAACAGTTTGTAGTGGAATGGACTATGATTAAATACTTAAAAATTTACCTGGTAATATAATAGATCCCAATTTAACATCTTCAATTTTTGATATATCATCTGTAATGGTTACTTCTGCTTCATGCCTTGATAACAAACTAGAATTTACTGAGCATGGAAAATACCTCCCCAAATTTGAACGGTTTGGACAAATGATATTATTTTCAAGAGAATTGCTCTTTTGAGGATCCAAAACTTTTATGAAAATATTTCTAAAAATGATTATGCTCTGATCTTGATTAATAACTATACAAAACAAAAAATGTGTATAAATTATCTTTTTACTAGTAATAGTTAATATGTTTATACTTCGAACTGAGGACTCATAAATACCACCAAGTGAATATCGGGAATGAAATATACCTCCAGGTTTCGATGATGTCCATTTGTAATCTATATGATTATAACCATAATAAATGTTAATATCTGGAGGATTTATTCTACTGTTTAGAACACATGTATTAGCATATGGTTCACATTTATTAGAACCGTCAAAAATAACTGATACACCAATTTCCTATATTAAAAAAAAATGTAACATCTTAGAAATATGCTGGGTCAGTAACACAGGAACAAGCTCAATGATTTTTCTCAGAATTGAGTATTGATTACGTTTGTATTTTTCAAAGAATTATCATCTATTTCAGCCAACAAGTTATACTGATTAATGACTTCAAAGGCCACAAATTGCATTTAAATTAGCAAGAAAACATTGTTAAAATGAAAGTATTAGAATTAATACGTTTTATTTCAAAGACCAGATTGCCGCCAAATTAACCTTTACATAAATCAAATGAAACTTCCTGAATATCTTAATTTATTGAAAAAAAAGAAAAGAAAAAAAAAGTAAAGTCTTTAATTGACCAAAATATGTCTATGAAATATATGATTGGTGTGTGTTTACTCACAACATCAGTAGATGTATTGATATTCAAAAGTTTTAGAGAAAAATTAGACTTTATAAGCTTTAAGGGTTAAAGTTACATGATTATTTTTGCTATTGTTTAAAACTTAAAGGTAAGATCATTCAAGTACTTAAGGTAGAGTAGGATCATTCTAGAAGTTGACTAAAATATTAATTCAACAAATTACAAAAAAAAATATTTTTGCCAAGCTCTTGAAAAGTTACCTTAGATCTTAAGGAATATGTAAAAGTAAGAAACTGATTTGAAAAAGTTACCATTCTGTATCTAGCAAGGACATAGGAAGGAACTTCTTTAAGTGAATCCATCAAGGACTTAAAATAAAAATTCCACAACAAATTGTCAGTGTTACTCTTTGTTATTCATGAGCACACAGACTCGGCGTTACTTTATATGTATATATTTTTCTTTTGGAGAATTAAATAATAAGACGTAGTACTTTGGAAAGCAAAAATACTATTCCAATTGTCAATTAGAAAAAATATTGTATGCGTTATTTATGTTATCTTGTACAACTATAGGAATAGGCTAATTATACTCAATACTGATCTTTCATTGTCTTACAATAGGAATTGAAATGCAAAAAAAAAGAACCTTTCCAACGGAGATTTCAACTTCATTTCCATCAATAACTATATTTTCTGGATATTTTATATATTTTATTTCCGGAATATAGGTAATGTAAGGAGTTAAGGCTTCATCACTTCCACATTTTTCAAGTATATTACCAGCACAAGGCATAACTTTTTGTGTTGTAGGAAACAATTTCAACCCTATTTATCGAATAATAATAAAAATATTAATAATAAAATATTTGTATTTAAGTTCTAAGACATTGTCTTTGATAAAACTTGATTCGTTTGATAAATATGTATTAGTAAAATATCCATATTTATATAAACTTTTGTGTTTGCTTTATTAATTCCAAAATGTAAATAAATATATACTTTAACGAAGAAACAGTGAAAATATTAAGTAAGTATTTTTGTACATACTTACTTTTCAAATTATCATAAAATATAAACAGTAAATCTAAATAATCCTCATATTTTACCTTTAAGTGATATTTTGTTTTGATTTGTACCACATACACATATTCTCCCTTGCATTAATCCAATTACGATTTTATTCCAATCAGTAATAAGTGCTAAGCTACAACTTTTTAAGCACTTTTGAATTGTCAACACTTCATCAATTTGAATCGAATATAAGAATGTAAAAAGTGGATCTAAATATAGAAATTATTTTTAAATACAAAATTACAGTAAAATAGTCTGAATACTTACATTTATTTTCTGTCCATAGATCTAAATCTATAAAATAAAGTAAGAGATATTGTACATTATTAAAGTTAAAAAAACTAAAATAAACAAATATTATGTGAAATGAATATTTTATGGTTCCTTTGGTTTAAAGTAACATAGTTCATAATTGTTGATGGCTAAATTTGTGACTTTTAATATAAGTTTGGGAAAATTGTCACCAAAATCCATATATATTAATAAAGGAGAGTGTTCTTTGAAAACTCATTTTTGAGTGTCCCCTTAATTGGTTAAAACAGTGGGACTACATGATCAAAGAACCAAATATGAAGCAACGAGTGTGTTTTTCTAATAAGCTTATCATATTAACAAATAAAAAAAAAGGAAGTACATTTTTATATAAGCATAGCCCCCTGACTCTCAAATTTTAAATCATCAGCACTGCCGGTAAATATAAAAATAAACTAACAAAAAACTATACCAGGTAGTGCATTGAAATCTGAACACTTAATAACTAAATAATTAAGTAAGGTTAAGTGATTGAAATTAATTCATATTTTGATATATTAAAGCATAAACAATTGTTTAAGAAAAAAAACTTGAGCGACAATTCGAGAAAATGACAACTAAACGTAATCGACAAATTTCCATTCGCATACTCCAAGCAGTTGGGCGTCTACACTGTCAGTAAGTCTGCAACGTTGGAGAGGAAAAGGGCTCGTCAATAAGACCAAACTGGATCTGGAAAACTTATAAAAAAAACAGCCCAGGTCAATCCTCTCAATTCCATAAGGGCAAATGCAAGAGATCTCAGTGTTTCACAGCAAACTGTCCAAAGATCTATCAAAAGGGATTGGAAAGAGTTATGCAAGAACAGAGAGGCTACTTATGAAAACAGCTTGGAAGGAAATCTATTTCCTCCGTTACAAGACACTTTTGAATGAGTCTTTTGAGTTTTTTGATACTTTTGGCCCCTACAACCCTGATGCCAGTCCCTTCGACAAAACCTTTTGGGTAAATGCCTGCAATGTCTGTCATTCTGACACCAGGAACCTCATAGCCACTTTACGTCAGGACTGGGACACTATGACAGAGGACTACATCGGTAGCGGTTACCATGCCTTCCGTCTCCACCTCAAAGGCATCATCGCCACTTAGGACGACTACATCAATTATAAAAAGAGCTTAGACACACATCTATTAAAGTTTTAATTTTGTTAAATTTCCATCATTAGTTAATAACTTATATCTTAATGAAGTTTAAGTTTCAAAGTGTTCATATTTTAATGGACCACTTGGTAAGTAAGTGACATAATATTTGTTTAATTATGTCACTTCACTGCCTTTTTTTGTCTTGAATACTTTTGAATCATAACAGAAAGCTCTCTCTGTTCTGTATATGAAGATATCTTCGTTTTATTTTAATTAAACGAACAAAAAACGATGTTTCAGTCTTATTTGATTTTAATGTATTTCCGGCAATAGGTTAATTAATTTATACTATTTACAAGTATCCATTTTTCAATCTACATGCAATATTTATTATTTAAATTTTGTTTATTTATTGTAGCGGGTAATTTTATTTAATACTGTTATTATGATCTTTACTGTTTCTCAAGTTAAATTTTTAATCATTTTCATCCATTTTTTCTATTATGTTTCATTTTGCAATTAGGTAGTTACATAATTAATCTTTTGCCAGTAGGGTAAGCATATTGATTCTAAAGAATATATTGTTTTTATAGAAAATACCTTACTATTAACGAAATTTTAGAAACAAGATATTCTATTTTCTAAAACAAAAGGGTAGAATAGAGTTGAAAAAAGTATGCGAGCCTCACACTTCCTGATAGCGTTTCTAAATATAACAAGGGAATAGGAGAATTTGTTCTCTTCTATTGGGCAAAATCAATATTAAATTATTATCACAAATAATTGCAACTATACTAGTAATTACGATAATTTTTATTGAAATTTTGCTCATGTAAATACATAATTAACTTATTTGTATTTATTTATAAAATTGTTCAAGATTGAATCCTACAATTTATTTATAAATAGGCCTCCAAATTTTATATATTTTAGTACACGTAAATGCTACTAATACTGGCAACACCTATCGGGGTCCCAGAGATCTTTTGAGACCTTCTAATAGTATAATTCTCTTATTTACCACATTAATAGAAATTAATAAAGCAAAATATTTGTAACTTTCCTAAATATATATTGCCTGTTTGATGTTCCTTTGGGTCTCCTACATAGTAAATACTAGTTTTGCTTTAATATGTGTGCAATTAACTCAAAACTAAAGCTTAACTTCTTACTTTAAAATGGAAATAACCGAGTTTAATGTTTTTCTTATTCAGTAGGATGTTGTTAAAGATATCTGGACTTAGCTGAACAACCCTTTATACTAACATAAGACTTTTGTTTGTGAACTGTTGTTGTTTTTTTACTTGTTTTGGGGGAAAATGAATTAGGGCGCATTTACTAATATTATTAGAATTTTTTTCAAGAAACACTTTAGTTAAGAAATTCAGTATAAGCATCGCTTATAAGGTTTAAACCTAGGCAGATAATTATGGCATCATTTGTGTATAAAAATATAGATTTCTAAAAAATTATCCAATTAATCGTTAATATAAATGGCCAACAGGGAAGGTCCGAGTACACAGCCTTGTAGAACAGACGATGAGATGTCACAAGGGTCAGATACAGTGGAATGATCACAACACACTATATCCTATTCGTCAACCAATAATTAAGCCACTTTAAAAACCGACCCTTTATAACCATGTTGGAAAATGTAAGAAGGAAATTCATTGTTAACGACTTTATCAAGAACCTTTGCTGAAGTCAAGATCAACACAGTCAGAATTACAATTACGACGACTGAAGATAATATCCCACACAGAAGTTAGATTCGAAACGACAAAAATAGTAAACTAGAATCCATGTTGCCTACTAGTGACCAGTTTATTACTCTTGAAGAACGATTGTAGCTTCCAGTTAATGATACTATCCTTTACTTTGCCGAACATGGCTAGAGGGGGGTAAAAGTTGGTGATTAGAAAGATCAAGAAGATCCCTCTTATTAAGATGTGAACAACATTGCCCATTTCCAATCATTTGTCACATAATCACATTAAAAAGAAGGATGAAAGAATAGAGGGAAGGCAATATAATTAACAACTTTAATTAAGATTAGGTATTTCGGAATGATCCAGAGGAGAAAAACAAAAAGTGAACTTTACGACTACACTACGAACTTCCTCATTAGGAAATAAAAATACAAAGAGTGACAGGGTCTACTAATTGTACCAAAAGGATCCACATGATAATAGCTTAAGTATATAATATTGCCAACAACACTCACACGCTAAAAAACACATAGGAATTACAACCCTATATATATATATATGTACTCCCTTTTTTTTTTGTTTTTTTTAATATAAGCATTGAGTACCTATTTGTAGGCAACCCCTATATAAAGTAATTTGGGATATATAAAAATTGTCAAAATCATCGTAAGCATACGTTTTGCAACAACAAAAAGTTGTATTCATTCTGAAAGATATTTGAGAAGCTGTTTTACAGCATTTAAATATATTTTGAACAGATTGAAAGCAATTTTATCAAATTTGGGGTGCAGAAAATCCCAGAACTATTCGTTATATTTATAAAAATAATTGGTGAATACTTGAATAAAATAGTTATTTGACTTCTCAAGATCATTGTTTTTATTAATACATAAAAAATCAATCTAACTTAAAAAAAAGAAAATTTGAAGTTCATTCCAAAAATTTTAAAGCATGTGTTCTTTTAAATAATTTATCAGAATTTTTTTTCTTCGTTGCTATTACAGAATAAAAACTTATTTTTGATCACAAGTAGTGTAGAATGGAAATTAAGAAGAAAAAAATTAAATAATAATTTTTGCTGTTAGAATAAAGTTTCTAGGCATTAACGTCAAAGTTCTCTTAATTTACCCATAAAAGGTAAGCTCAGACCACAATAAAAACTACTTACTTAAATTCGATTCACAGAAATAGGCAAATTTTTCATCACAATTAACAAAACTCCATTTGCTAAACTCTGTAAGAACAACACATTTATTTATAATTTCATTGATTGGCCACAAGGATGAACTAATGGCAGTTCCATCGATCCAATAGTATTTTTTTTCATCAGCATGATATACAACTCCGAAATAGGATCTGTAACTTCCTAAAGGAGTACAAAAATATTTCTTATACAATGAAATTTAATTGTAATTTAATACAATTGTGGAATTATTTCACTTCCAAGTAATATCAAAAGTTAGCATTCCAGTTAAATATTTATTTTATTTTAGTACATTGTTTTACATATACAGGAAAGAAGTGGAATGGTTATTACTAATAATTAATAAAATTATATTTACTTGTAAGTTGATAATTCTGATCAGTTGACTTAATGATAATTAAAGAAGAATGCTTTAATTCACAATCTGATTTTGCATCCATAAAATTCTTTTCTTGGCCTGGAACACTTGAGTATATGCAATCATCACCCATATTGACAAAACCTTCATCGCAGTTTTCTAAAAAAGAGTAACTATTGAAATTGAGGATATAGATATTATAAAAACGATTTTGTTTTCTCTTTGAAACTACTTTAAATATATCAAAAAATCAAAAATATTACGATATGGAACATAGATATTTGATAGTGTAAAATGAAGTATGTTAATCAGAAATCCTATCCACAATAGGCTCCTCATGATTCATTTATAAAATCACGACTAAAAAAAGTTCTTTTGGATTATTTTTACCTTTATTTGTTTATTTTGAAATATCTTAGAAACAAAAAATAACATGTCAATAAACAGGCGTTGCTCTTGAACATAAACAATACAAATGTATATTCTGTTAAATAATTAATTAGGAAAATTTGCAACTAATAAACAGAAGTATTAACAGTTTACATATACGTTATAAAGAAATGTATAGCTTGAAGGTGGATACAAGCTTTTTGTGTTTTTCTTTTGTTATTTCTTTAAAGTACTTCCTTATATCGAATACCTCAAATGTTCGACATTACTGCATAAAAAATTCTTTGTTCAATTTCAACAAAGAGAAGTTATAAAAATAATCATATTATAAAAATTTTTATTTAGTTAAGATTTCTTGTATCCAATTTTTTGGAGATGGTACTTGATTAGTTTCATTTATTTATTTAACTAAAAAGAGGAACAAAATCCTAAAAACGTCTAGCAAATATTTATCACCTTAAGAAATTACATATTTAAAGCATAAAATAACTCAATACGCTTTTCAAAAAGATAGATTAACTTTCATAGTAATGACTTACAATATTTTATTACACATTAAAATATAAAAAGTAGGTATAAGGTATATTATACACGACTCATTTTTTAATCGATATTTTAAAAAAATTTAATAAATATTGTAACAGAACTGTATATTTCACAAATATATATAAAAATATAATATATATATGCTAAATATTTAAAAAAAATAACAGTATAACAATTATATCAACTGATTTTCAAATACGTTTTCCCAATAAGAGTTTAACAATCATTTACTAATAAGAAATTAGTTTTTAAAAATCTTTTTATTATTTTTAGTTTATAAAAAGATTGCTTGGATATGAGATAATCTATTACAACTCAGTTTTATCTTTTTCAAAATTATGTGATAGACATAATATAAGCTTATATTTGGTATAAGACAATGCCTCCGATTTATATATTCTGATATTTATCTACTAAAACATTAAAACAGATTTCATTAAATCATTTATCCAGCTATTTGATAACGTTGGTACATATATCGGATAAAAGTTAGAAAACAGATATATTTGACAAAATATCTAATTTCTGCATCGTATCGGTATCGAAAAAAAATTTATTAAGGTTTACCAAATATGTCTTCCATATAGTTCGCCCTTCTATTTTTTTTAAACAGTCATCTTTCTAAAATTATAAAACCGGGATTACGTTCATGAATTCCTACATGATAACTTAAATAGTTTTTAATTTGTATACTAATTAATAATGCCTAACAATAATTATAATATTTTAAGCTCTATTTTAACTATTAGTTAAATAAATATTTTTTATTTTTTGCTTCAAAGTGAGAATAATGTATTTGTTTCACAAAATATAACTTTTATTAATAATACTAGTTTTAATTTTTTGATCAACTCTGGTAAAAACAAATTTCTTAATAATTATTATTATTTATTTTTTCCAAAACTTCATATCTATACAATTTCCAAAAATAAGTTGTTATATTTTTCATGACATAAAATTATTATAATTATTTTAAGCATGGTTTAGTATCATTATTTTAAGATTGATTATTACTAAATACAAAATACGTTTGACCTTATGACCAGTTTATTATTACATTCTACATGTAGTATATACTAAACTTTTTCATAAAATTCTAATTTATCCCACAAAAATAGAAAATTTATACCAATTTTGTTATGACTTGCGTATCGCCTTATTATTTCAATGCATTTCAATAAATAATTTAAATAAATCAGTTAAAATGGTAATAGTTGGGAGTTTAAGGCAACACAACCCCAGAGATTTGTCGAAGAACCGTCTACTTCATACTAACGGTACACTTGACAACTCCGTTTTCAATAATGCAAACCTATTTTTAAATAACTGCTTTACGAACGTGCATCAGAAGCTGTTTCGATACCGATTGGCAACGGGCTCTCTCTTTACAAATTACAATCCCGCCCTGGAAGAAGAAAAAAAATGTGATTTCTGTAAAGACAAAGTAGAAACCACATCCCACCTCTTCATTGGTTGCCTGGAATTATCAGAAAACATGAGGCACGTTCAAGGAAAGGGCTTAGGAAGGCTACAGAGTAACACTGAAAGATAAGGACTTGCTTTTTTTTATCCAGAATCTGAATAAGACATGAAGATCAAGACACTCCCTGTTTTCTTTTTAAGGTTTATACAAATAAATGCCACAGAGTCGAGTAAACAGTTCAGTAATACAGGAATGGATTGAATAGGAAATGCGTGCACTTGTTAATCTATTTCACCAGTTACAAATGTTTTCAATTGTTTTTTTTTGTTTTTTGTTTACTCGATGTGTATGTTGTTGTTTTTGTTTTTTTATGATTGATCTGCTTATTAGGGGAGAGAGGGGGAGAAAAGGGAAACAAAAGAAAAAAAATATAGAAACTTCCATTTTAATAACTTAAATTTATTTAATTTATAACACGTTTAGAAGCTTCCCAGTGAAAGTATGAAGAATTTTTATTATAAATCAATTTATATGTGTTAATGTCTATTTAATTCGTTTATGGACTAATTTACTTATTTATTGATAATTATTAGGTTTGCCTGTTTTGGTTGACAATTAAAAAAATAGTATTTTATTAAAAAGTTAATTTTGTTACATTCCCTCGTGAAATTTGAATAGAAACATACCAAAATATATAACATTGGTAAATATCTAGTTAATGACTTCCACCTAATATGTAATAAATTTTATATAAACGTCATCATATCTTCAATAACCTCAAAAAATTTAATCTTTTCAATAACAGATGACAAATGATTTATTTATTATTCCTAATTATATTTTTATAAATTTTCAAATAAAAACACATACATATAAAGTTAGTATTATATCATTTTCAAAATTTATATTGATCCTTAGTTTCAAACAAAGACATTTTTTTCTTGATGTTAAAGTTACTCTTACAAATATGTTTCTATTATTTTTTCCATATACGCTCTCTAATAATTTTTTTATCTTATTTTATCATACTGCCTGGGCGTGGCATGGTATATCCAAAAAGTTTTCATATTTTCCTTTTGATATAATTATTTCTTGTTTACATTTGTTTGTCAAATGCATTGTGATTGGTAGTTCTGTAACATTTTATCATTTCATAAAAATATTCCGCATGAAATTGAATAGTTAAAATTCTAAATTTTCTAACCGTATCTGAATTATTTTTTTCTTGCTTTCAATATCCTACTTCATGGATTTGGCTTCTGTCATCGGTTATCATAAATATCAAAATGTTTTCAAGATAACGAAAGTAGTCATTTAGTTGTGTAATTGGTTTGAAAATGTTTTGTGTTTGAAGACACAAATTTCTTAATCGTTTTAAAGACTCAAATAGGTGTTTGGATCCGTTTATAACACATGATTTACTTTTTATTTTGAACGACATCGGACCATGTACATTAATTATACAAATGACAATTTCTTTCGGATTTTTAGGTGGATACAATGTAGTTGTAATCAAGATAAAGTAATTAATCATTCATTTTTTAAATGCTGAAATGTGTGTATCAATTTATATTTACTTTTATTTTCATCTATATACTTGTTTTATGTCAAAATATGGCACTAAATTGTATTTATACTCAAAAACTTGATTTAATAATTAAAAAAATGGCTTTAAAGGTTGAACCGATATCCGTTGAATGTTGTAATGCGCCTGCAGGTGCTCCAAGACCTTTATTTTATTGCAATGTGTATTAAATAGAATTCCATTATTTAGTAGCGTGTATATTTCGTCATATAACTGAAATCCGTTTAGGGTCGGTGGTGTCAAAAAGCTATTATTTCTTAGTAAAAAAATTTTTTTAGACATTTTGTGATTGTTTGACACTGCATTGTTTGAGCGTGCGTCAAAGATGGGTACCAACAAAGAGAAAACATACAACTTTTTAAACTTTTGCTGCGATAAAGGCTAAAATGCAAGCCAGTCGGCAGAAGATCTAAATAATGTATATGTATACTGATATTGAATCAGCCAATTATGCAAAAATTTTGTTTGATTGATTTTGTTCTGTTTATTTTAATGACAAAGATGCACAACCCTCTAAAAGGCCAAATGTCGAAAAAGTGAATAAAGTAATGGAAATTGTCGAGTCCAACCGTCATGTATGCTCTGTTTTCAACGACAAGGTAATAAATATGAATGAAAAAAAAAATCCATTAAAAATAATAGATTACTTTATAATATACTTTTTAAAATAAACACAAACTAGCATTAAAAAAGTTAAAAAAAAATTCTAACAATTTGTAAGTGTTGGTATATTTTGATAAAAATGACTTTATCCTATTAAGACTCAAATTACAATTAATATAAAAATAAGATAAAACTATTTTTCAATTATATTTAAATATTAAAAATAAGGTAAAAAGTTTTCTTTCAATTATTTTTTCCCATCACTTGAACATAAAAAACCTCATAATTAAAAAGTTTGTAAAAGAAAAAAACTTATTTGAATATATTTTGTATATAAATAAAAACTTATATATATATATATTAGGTAAAGAAAAAAGTTTCGAGCATTTATCAGTAGATGTCTTTAGTGTGGCATATCTGATGATTAATACATTGCATAAAGAAAAAGCTAAAAGTATGATTTAAGTTTAAGCTTTGCCTTAAAATTTAATTTACAGTTTTATGTTAGATGAAGCCAGTTCTGTGTTATAGAGTTCCAAAATGGAAATAAAAAGAAGAGATTATTAGATACATTGTAAAGTGGCACTATGACCAAAGTGAAAAGGCAGAGCAGGGGGCAAAAAGTTTTTGGGCTGTTTCGGGACCCAATACAGTATCAAATGCATCAACAACACGGTGGTTCCAATGATTTTGTTCTAGTAATTTGGACGTCGAAGATGAGGTAAGCTCTGGTAGGTCAATCATCTAAAATGTCTATAAAATAATGGAAAACGTCGAGCACATATTCCATTACCCAGGAACTAAAGATTAGCCAGAAAACTGCTTGGAACCATTTCCATTAGCCTGAGCTTAATAAAATGCTCGATGTATGGGTGCCAAACGAACTGACGCAAAAGAACCTTTTGCATCGAATTGATGTATGCAAATCTTTGCTGATATGTAACGAAATAGATCAATTTTGTGACTGGTGATAAAAAATAGGTCACATAAGAGAACAACAGGCGAAGAAGGTCGTTGTCAAATCACGGAGAAGCAGCTCAAATGATTGCCAAAAAAGTTTTGCTTTGTGTTTGGTGCGTTTGGAAAAGAATCATCCACTATGGGCTTCCCCCATCGGGCACACACTCAATTTGGACTTATATTGTCAAAAGCTAACCAGATTGAAGCAGGCGATCGACGAGAAGTGGCCAGAATTCGCCAATAAAAAGGGCGTTGTATTCCATCAATAAATCACACATCTTTAATGACGGGACAAAATCTCCAAGAACTTGAAGAAGAGTTTTTATTGCACCCACCGTATATCCAGATCTGGTAGCAACAGATTAATTCATTTGCAAAAATTTTCTAGATGGGTCACAACTAACCTCAAGATAGGCTTGTCAAAAAGAGCTTGTCAAGTTTTTTTACCAATAGGAACGAAGCCTTGGTCAATCATAATATTATAAATTTGCCTTCAATATAGACAAAAGTAATCCAACAAAACGGTGCAAATTTGATCTATATCGGATAATCCTAACTATTATAAATTTATTTGTAAAAAAAAAGCAAAAAATACTCTGAACTTTTAAATTCACTTATTATTTTCTCCCAAACATAATTATTGGCTTATATTTACATACATTCACCCCTTATACCACATCAAAGATAAATAAAAGGGCAAATATAAATTTTAGATACATATACAATGATAAGAAAATATTTGAATCATTTTGTTAAAAAAATACTTTTTTTTACTAAAAATTAAAGAGATTTCCAAATTATGTCAATATTTACTTAAGTAGTGGTAGGGTGGACAAAGTTTCATTGTACAGGGTGGATTCTAAAGTTTTCTTAGAAATACAGTCAGTCGCTATCCATGGTGATGTAGTAATGAGCTTGTATTAGCCGTGGCAAATACATATTGCTAGAAACGGATTGACATTAAATTATATGAAATTAAACTTAATTCAATTAAGCTTTTTAATTTTTATAAGTGTAATTTATAAAAATCAGTGAATTGCTTCAATTTACTATTTAAAAAGTACCTTTTCAATTCCTTTTCATGATTTCAAATTTGAAAAATTATTTGTACGCGAAGAAATCCACAGATAATAATGTCAGAGAGCTGAAATTGGTGGCATCAAATTTAGTGTCATGAAAGAATTTCAAGTTAATGCAGTTAGTATTAAATGAGTAATTAAAACTGGATTTGTTCTTGGAAAACCAACAAACATATAATAAATCGCAAATTTAATGATCAAATCAACTATTAATCTAGTACTATAAAATAAAAGTTGCAAGCAATTTAATTTACATCTCAATCTTATTTAATTTATTTTATGGGTTGTTGAGTTATATTGCTGCACTCTGTATATTCGCCATTTTCAAGCTTTTCACTTAAAATAACTATTAATACATTTCAATTAAATTGCAGACATACGTTCGTTTGGTACAAGCATAGTACAAAAAAAATATTGAAATTGTTTGGATAAAATCGGGATCAGCTATACTTTAAAACATAGTTTATATTGTTGTATTTGTACGTTAAACAACCAAAAAATTTGAAAAGCTTAAGTGTTTTGGAATAACTTCAATTCAAAATAACGGGTCTTATAATGAGATTTCCAAGAAATTATTGGTTAACTGAGTATTCTAGTTTGGAAATAATCTATAATTGGCCAACTTTCTATATACTTGCCGATATGTTTTCTTAAAATTATCAAAATTTTAAAATGACAAAATAAATTTGTTAATATTTTTTTTTTGGAAATCCAAAATTGAGGAGCTAAATGGTAGATATAAAAAAGTATTTATTCTCCTAATAATTTATTAATATTCAAGTGTCTATGCCGAATAACTCTTACATTATTATAAATCACGTGTAATATTTAGTAATATAAATATATGTTTTGACTAGTAGTATCAAAAATGAATGCGGTTATTTATATTACAGGTTTAATATTTCTATTGATCTTTAAAGCAAATTTTTTGTAGAAAATATCTCGAAAAAGTGCTTGACAGGTACAAAAAAAATTTATACAAGATAAAAAAATATAATTTCAAATTTATGTTCCTTCGAAAATATTATAGATATTTATATAATCATATATTTTTTCTAGAAATAAGCTGCAAGATCTTTTTTTTTTTTTTTTTTTTGTAAAGTGCAAATTATAAAGCCTTCTAACAAGAAAAAAAGTGAAAAACGGATTTGGTATTTATTAAACTGGTTATATGAGTTTTTAAAAAGGTTAATTCATAAATAAATCTTTTCTCCAAACAGTTAAATATTAATAATTTGAATCAAATATTGGTTCAAAACTATTGGAAACTAGAAGGGCAATACATTTTTCTTTGTAATCTACAAAAATTTTGAAACTACACCTAATATTATTTTTTTGTTGTTGTACCGACACTTTTACACTCTGAGATATGGAATAAAGATAAAACTTGTTTATTTTTGTTTTAGAGCTGTTGTTTTGTTGAGGTATAAAGCCTCTTCATTACAAACAGCGGGTTAAAATTTAATTTGCACCTCCGAGTTTTGGATTCCTAATCTATATGTAAATCATATTCTGTTCTATAATTTCTTCCGTAGCAGAAAAAAAAACAAAAAACAAGAAAGCTATAATTTGTGCTTGTTGCTATTGGGGTTTTTAATTAAATTTATTAACTGATCCTTGGACTCTTCATAGTTATTATCCTTCTATTAAGCGATATTTACGTATTTTTGAGGTGGAATAATATTTTTAAAACAATATAATGTTGAATATAGTCAGTTATTAAATATATGTTCGGATCTTGTCTGAAATTTCTGAAAGAATACAAAGTTTGATTCCAAATTAATAATCAAATTTAGGAACACAAAGATAAACAAACCGTCCATCTTTAAAAAAAATACAAGTTTATCCCATCGAGTATATGAAATTTAATTCTAAAATAATGTTAATTTTTGGTATAATTTCAATGTTTTCCTAGATCACTAAGAAAAAATGCATTTTGCAGAATCATTAATCACATAAAATAGTATGAAAATGCAAGTTCATTATTTTGATTAATGATAAATTACAGCCTATAAAAAATATTCCTCTCAATTACACACGATATTTTATAAAAAAAATATAGATACTTTAAATATAATCTTGTAATCTATAACTAAAAAAAAACACTTACTTAAATTTAAAGTTAATTCTGAATAATGTGTAAAGTATTAATATTGAAATGGAATCACGGTAGCTCATGGACAACGAGCTCGGGAGAAATTGTTCTCTTAAACTCAATGTGCTTAGGTTCGCGGTCATGTAATTCCTATAGAAAGAAATATACTTTATTTACATGGACTTCACACAAGATTCCTAAGGTAGTTGGAGTTATTGAAATACTCTAATGTTTACTTATACTTAATTAACATATAAATATTTGCAACGAATAAGTTATTTTTGTTAGAATAATATTATTTTCTTCTATTTTAATGGTTGATTCAAAACTATAAAGTTTAAAAATACTAAAAAAATTAAAATCAAATATTCTCAAAAACCAGATTCGATACGTAAAAACTAATAACAGATTCGAAACATACATGGCTAATTCTGTTATAATTAAATATGTAATTAAAAGGATAGTTTTTTGTTCACTTATGTTAATCATTATTTGGGTTCTTTCTGATGAAAATTTTGGGAAATAAAAATGTACTGTATTACAAAAAACTAGACTTAGACATTAAAATTTAGAAAAAGAGGGACAGAGAAAGGAAGAATTATATAAGCAAAACCAATAATGATCACAAAAATGTCTTAATGAATCCAAATCTACTTTTAACTCACAAAATTTTCATAAACATATTTATTTTATGAAGAATAAATAAATTAAAAATCAGAAAGACAATTTTTTTATTAAGCCGACTAAAATTGTTTATCAAAACACATACATATATCTAGAATCTAGTGTAAAGATTTTTGGAGTATTTAAAGATCCCAGCAGGTAATATTTTAAAGGGAAAGTGATAAAAAGATCATTATTTTTTCCCAAAATACATTTTAATACAAAAGAAATGCTTTCAAATATCAAAGAAATTTAGATCTCTTGTTACAAAAAAAATATGTTGATAAGTAATTTTTGTGAAATCTCTTTTTTTTAAAAGTTTGAATTGTATTTTCAGATCTTTTTATGTTTAAATTTAGAAATAGTTTTTAATTTGCAAGAGCACTATTAAAATTTGGACCAAATTAATAATTTTAAAAGAAGACATTTAACAATTTCAGTTGATTTACTTTTCCTGAAAATAGTAAGTGGAATCTTTTTTCCCTATTTTTAAACATACATTAATGTCAATTTTTAAATGAATTTCAACTCCAAATAAATTATACCAATTTAGATTATGGATGATCAGTTTGATAATTTAATTTGTTTTTAAATAAAATGTTTTTTGTTTTTTTTTCAGATTTTAAACTAATCCATTACTGGAGATAATTATTTAGGACAATAAGAAACAATTCTGGTATGTAAATGACAAAACTATAATATTTACATTTATTAAAAAATCTAAAAAGATCCCTGTGGCCCCGATAGGAGCTGGTTAATTAATTAACCTATTGCAGATATCAGTCGCATTTATATGTAAACAGAAATATTTTATTTGGTGACATATTAGTTATAAAATTATTGAATTAAATATTTAAAAAAATAGATCAACATATTCAGATGATCAATATTATATCTGAAACAGCCAAATTTTACCTTTCTTTACACATTTGACCATTGCAACGCCTTAACTGAGAGGTACACCTTATTAGAAGAATACCATTATCAATTCTCCAGCTTTTGCCAGCTGCTTCTCTAAAGAATATATAGAAAAGGAATCACTATGACGGATTAATGGTAAACGATACATAAATACATTTGTTCTGGCTTTCATGAGTTTCCAGGATATAAATAGGCCACAACTCCTTCGTTCATCAAATTTTCCCTCCATAGACAGCTATTATAGCATATATGCACTCAACTGTTCGTACATCCTTGTTATATTTACAAATGTTATCAATAAACGTCTGGTTCTTCCTATACTTTTTTCAAGTCTATGTTCCTCTCTTGCATTAATAAACGTAATTTATTGAAACTGTCTCTAAAATTTTATTAAGATTAAGATATTTCCTATAAAAAAAAATTAATCTTATAGAAGACTTTAAATTAATTATTTTTGTTTCCTTCTGATAAGACACATACAATTTTACTTTTATTTAAACTTCTGTAATAAAAATTATTTTTTAATTGAATTTTAAAGTAAATTAGATGAATCTATGATTAATTTGTTAAATATATATTAATCAAACAAATTTTTCTTTTTTTGTGTTGGTACATTGTAACTACAAGGTAGCAGTAGTGAATAGGTTTATATATTCTTCGGTTGATCCAATGTAAGTACGTTATATCGAGATTGTATTAATGTACTTCATTTTTAATGTTTTTACATTTTATCCTATACTCTGTTTATTATTACTCCCAAATGCAAACAGACTACATAAAATATATACTTATATATATATATATAAAATTGGGATTACAGAATGTAAGATCCGAAAAATAAAATCCAAACTATGCACCCTAAAACTTCAAACAAGTAAAAAAAGGATGTTATTATAAAACTGTATTCACAAATTTTTTGCTATTATAATCTTTTTTTTTTCTTTGACTATTTGGGCCAACACTGGTTGATTGTCATGAAATATCCATATCTCCCAATTTAGCAATATTTCAAACTCACATTACTTATTCATCTGAACAATGTATAACTGTGAAGTTTCCATGGAAACTTTCGAGATAAAAAAATCACCAATTATCAACCCTAATTGACATTGTCATATTTATTTTTACAAAAATGAAGGGTAACTAACCCATTAGCAAGCAAAAAATAAGTGTAGGCAGTATAGCCTGGTATATTTGAAAAATAGATTTGTATCAGCACCACAAAATCGACACCAGTCTATGTGTCTGTTACATGAGAAAGTGTTCTCAAACGAAGACATAAAACTACCAAGACATTTGAAACATTTGAGAAAAATGCACTTTTATCAAGTAAACAAAAATATGGCGTATATCCAATTGCTACGAGAAAAGTTCAAAGAACAAAAAACTATTGAAGATATGGTTTTGTTCACTTCACGATAATCAATTAACGGTTTGGGTGCTTACTATAATATATCTTTGTTGATTACAGATTTGCTAAGCCCCACATGATTGAGCAGTAATAAAAGTCGTACACACAGTTATACATAGTACAACGGTAAGTAAGTCCCGGTTCTTAATACTAGATGACGCCACTAACAAAACGACAAAATATTTTTGGAAGTACAAGCATTCAGAAGGTGACTGTTAAAATTCCATGACGTTTGGTTTATTATATATCGAGTTACAGTGGTTTTAGTGACGCTACTTTTGTGATTCTTAAAAACAATGGATTCAAAGCAATTTCGTGTGTTGATTTATCATTGTTTTCTTACAGGGAAAAACACCGTGAAAAAGAAAGGTGATCTTTCACCAAGACAATGCACCGTGTCACAAATCAATAAAAATAGCAGCAAAATTGGTCCAATTGGGTTTCGAATTGCTACCGCACCCACCGTATTATCCAGATCTGGCCCCCAGCGACTACTGGCTCTTCGCAGAACTCAAAAAGAAGCTCCGCGGAAATAGATTCGGCTTAGATGACTGCCAAAACTGATGTATATTTTGAAAGTTTCGATAAATTGTTCTACAATCGTGGTATCGAAAAGCTAGAGAAACGTTGGAATGACTGTATCGTTCTAAAAGGAAATTATATTAATGAATAAAAATGAATTTTCGCAAAAAAATGTTGCTTTCCTATCTAGGCCCAGGACTTATTTTCCAATGTTAAGTCATCAAACTAAATTATTGAGTCTATAACTCTCAGTCTTAACTAAGTTCAAGATATAATAAATGGAATGCTAAAAATCATCTTCAAGGCTATTGTGCTCTCCTGAAAGAGTTGCAAACAGATATTGGGATCTTTTATAGCTAAGAGTACCAGACTGTGTTGTCAATCCATTCTTAAAAGTCAGCAGTGAGGAAACAAGAGAGGTAGAGCAATGATTATTTGTAATCAAGAACGACGGATACATTGCTTAATTTTGCCCACAGCTCATTATTTCTTTTTCTAAGTCGGAATTTGAGAGAGTGACGGCTGAAACAGTTGAATTTCAATACTTGCAATCTTTTAATTATAAGGAAAATAGCTTTACAAACTGAATAATATATTATTGGTGAAGGAAGAGAGAAATCTCAACTTTTTGAAGAGGACAAATAGCACTTTGGAGGATCATGAAAGTAAATGGAAGGTCTCATTATGTGGAGGAGGTTATCAAAAAGCTAAAGTATTCTCTTGTCTCATCACGTCATTTTAAAAATTTATAGGAACCTATTTTTATTATTCTTTCATTCTTGAGGAGTGAGCATCTAAGTACTATGTAACTACGTATGAGTTTCCTCATAAAAGTATCATTCATGATTTCTCGATTAGTGATTTTTTACATTTTTAAAAGCAAAGTTTGTCTCCTTGTCGACGCCTAATAACTTTGGGCATTAGCAAATACGTCTGCTTTTATCAGAAAGCACCAAAACAATGAATAATTGATATAACTCCTACAATATTTGAGAAAAAAGCAATGACAATTGAACCAAAATTTAATCTGAAATTTCTGTTGAATGAGAAGCAATAAAAATTCGCGAAAACTTCTATAAGTTATAAAGGCGGATTGGAAAAGACTTCGTGTGGTCTCTAAAGTAATAATTAGACTCCAATAGTTGATATGTATGACAAAATATAAGAATATTTACCTTCTTCAAAAAATACAAATAGCTCTAAACGAGTTTGGAATTATAAACGACAGGCAATTCTAATTTTATGAATTTTAACTATTATCTTTTAATGGTTTTTTGTGTGGTTTTTAAGGATATTTTTTGTTATAACTATATTATCTGGTTTATTATTTTTGTGCTTTTTTATCATTGATTCTATGCTTTTATTATTTGATGAGCTCTATAAGCATTAATTTTTTTTAATGTCCCTTTAATTATTCAGATGCAGTTGCACTGATTAAGTATAAGTAAACATTATTATAATATTTAGTCTATCTGACATAGGAATCTTCTTTGAAGTTCATATACATAGGTAATGTACATATATTTTCTGCTCTAGGAACGGCCGGAGGTGAACCTACGCACATTGAGTTCTAGAGAATATTTTCTCCTTAGCAAGTTGTCCATTGAGCTATAGTGTTTCATGTGTTTTATAAGATTGATAAATAAACTAGAAATATTTATAAAGGAAATAATATATAAATATAACAATTTTTTGACTGAGGTTTCTAAGACATATATGGAAGATTATCGTGGACTTTATCTGTCACTTGCTCAATCAAATCTTTATGATTAAGGCATAAAAACAATTTTCAGAAAAATAGGTTCATTTAAGTCTGTTTATGCATGATATTAGCATCCATGTTAAAAGTAACTTTTGAGGATTTTTAATTATGATTTATTATAAAATAATAAAGTTATAAATTCATAGATGAAACTCTACCGGCTGATACCAGATTGAGTTCCGGTATGGTGGGGTGTATCTAGAAGCTAAAGAAAACTAGTCTAGGGATTTTATCTGAAAATCCAAGATAGATTTGAGATCCTTAGGCACCGTAATTCGTTCCTTTAAATACTTTCAATCTGGATCTGTTTTAAAGAAAAATGTGCTCTACATCTGTTTTATTTAAAATTTGGTCAAGATCAAGGATCGGCAACCAGTGGCTCTTTCAACCTAATGATGCAGCTCTGAGATGGGGTGAACAGTAAAAAATACTATAAGCCGACAAGATATATGGGTGTCCAAATTCAAATTTTTGACAGATTTTCAGGAAAATATTGTCCCTCAAAAAGCTACACTTGATCAAAATTAAAAATTGAGTCATAATAAGAACCTTCCATGACTTGATACACTTGTGGTTGAAACATGGAATAATATTCCTGACACCAACATAAACAAGAAAAAATATGTATTTGAATTCTTGGCAATCTTCTGATGAACATAAGAATGAGAATAGCTATTCTAAATAATGGAATTCGCTAGAAACAAACATAACATAGATTACACTCACGCCTAAAGATTAAAGTGATTTCCTACAACTCTGATTTGCAGGAAACAACATACACAAAAGTTCAGGAGCAAAAATCATATTAACTCGATAAAACAGACATTATTTTTTTAAATATATTTATTTTTTATTGTTTAATGAATTCTTGTTTTTAATTACAGGTAAAAACTCTAATGCAGGTCTCAAAACGCCCAAAGGTTGAGTAGTATGATAGCTTACAACATTTTTGAGCTAGGAATACTTATAATTTAAGTACAAATTTTTAATTAATTTGAAGGAGAGATAAAAGGGTAAATTTTATTAGTTGTTTAAACATTTTAAGAGTAAATCGCAAAGTACTAACAAGTATTTGCAGCTCTCAGTGTTTTCTTTTCTATAGAAAACAGGTCAAAAATGCTCTTTGAGTGTAGGAGGTTGTCGGCTCCTGATCAAGATTGATTCTAGTTATGAATTGTTAAAACGTCAATTGTGTTACAAAATTGTGAACAGCAACCTACGATAACGTGGTAGAAAGTAATGTGTGTTCCATAAGTTATATTTAAACTGCTCATAAATCAAGAATCAACTTTATTTCTTCTTTTTGTAAATCATCAGTTCTAGTACTGACAGTCTGAAAGACCGACAGTCATAATTACCCCCCCCACCGACTGATAGGACGGGTACTAAGACTGGACTGAACAGAATAAATAAGAACTGTGGTCAGCTCTAATTTTACCGTTTGTATCAAAGCTATTTTCCAATCAATTTAAATCCTAATAACTCCGGGTTACGTGTTTAGAAAATCAGCCCACAGATTGAGACCAAAATAAACGGTCCATGATATGAATACGAATAAATTTCGGTCTACGGTATAAATTTGCGGGCTTGATCGAAATATTGGTCCAAAGAGGTCTACAAAAAATATATTAACAACGAATTGAAAACAAAATCGGTCTTGGATCGAGTTTCAATACTTACTAAGTACTTAATATCTAAAGCAATGAAAATGCACGCATTTTTAAGTGAGTGAGGATTCAAATCTATAACATAACTTCAATTTTCTGGGTAAGTGTTAGAACTTCTACAAATTTATCATTGCAAGTCAAAGAATATTGCATTTTTAGTGTTACAGAGTCAAACAATCCCATCATATTTAATAACTCGGCAAAAATATATGGAAAAGTATACAAATATGATAAATTTATCTTTTTTACTTCATCCATATATCATTTGTTTTAAATTGGTTTATTGATTCTAATAAAAAAAATTCTATCAATATATATTGATATACACTAATATATGTCTAATATAAAAATGCAATATACAGAAGGAATTTTTCAAACTCTTGGAGGTTGCATTTTATTCTCAAAAATAATAATTTATGTTTTGATTGATTATATCATACTCTGTAACACGTTATTATTATTTTTTTAATAACCATTTTAATAGTCTCTTCTCTCCCAGAATTTTTTTTAGAGTTTATGAATATCTGGGTAACAACAAAGGTACTTAAATTATATTAGCATATAAAAGTATATTGTGACTATAAATTATAATATATCCTTTGAGTGGTAAATTCTAAGCACTTTTGTTGTTTAAAAAATATGAAATCCAAAACGGAAATCGTAACCCTGGCAATTTGTCTGTTACTGAGGAGAGTAGCCAGCCTGTCATGATATTTTATCGAATAATCTGGCAGCAGTTAAAAGAAGAAGAAAAAACACAATCCCATTCCTTTTTTAGAAAGAAAATTTATATACATGAATTACTCCAATATTCGATTTATAGTAATTATCTAAATTACACTAGGATTTACAGTTTACATCTATAACTACACAACAAATCATTTTGTTTTTTATTTCGTACGTAAAAGTGGTTACTTTATAACTAGGTATTACCAATGCTTATAGAAATACAAGGTTATACCATAACGCGTGTACGACTGATGTTTCACTTCTACCACCCTTTTAATATTGACATCATAATAAATGAGTGGTTGCATGTTTTGTCATAATCTGTTTTCCTTGCCCAGCAGTCGGTACAATACATTAAATTGAAAATTCTAGCAATAGTGACGTCACAGACTAAAAGTCGTTGCCTGTTTTGCCCACCAGTCGGTATAATACATCAGATTGAAAATTATAGCAAGCACGATTACATGAGTGTCTATCCTTGTATTTGTATTAACCTTGGATATTACTAAATATACAGAATAGGGTAGCCCAGATAAATTGAAAGCTCTTTAAAAAAATGATGGGGTAGAACCATATTTTTCATTATTTGAAAGTATTATTTAAGAAAAATTATATATTCATAATGAGATCCACCTCTCATGATAACTTCCGCCATAAATGCCAAAACTTTGGCAAGCATGTTGATTTTTGGTGACTTTTTTTTACATTCCCATTCTACACTGGATTTTCCAACCTTTTTTGGTCCGGTAAAGTCCAAATGTTTTTGGAATTTTCGACCCCGTCTCGAATGTTTGCATATGGTACCATTCACATACGTATTTTATTAGAACTAGTGTTTTCAATTTCAAAACTCCTCTTCATAACTGCTTATGTACTTTGTGGATAGGCTCTTAGTATTTACAACTACATACATATATTATATAATAGAGCATTAGGACGTCAATATTTGTTAAATTGTATTGAGTGTAAACTTAAACAAAAAAGAGCAGAATATGAATCCTGCTATTGATTTTTCCTCCCTTTTTGAAAATTCTAATGTATCAACGAACAAGGAGGTCTATAGTTGATAGTGATCTTTGTCAAAAAAATATGTAGTTTCACAATGTTTTCTTATCATATTTTTTATCAGACGTGATTTTTTTTTAGTTTAATTTCAGCAGGGTTCTTTTGGATACTATTTTTACAGCACAGCTTTTTTCAGCATGCTTTTTTTCAATAAGTATTGCATTGTATAGCTAAAAGTACGAAGTTTAATTTTTTTTTTAAAGAGGCTCTCCAAAAACGCTCTATATCGTTGTCAATTTAAGATAAGGTCACGATAATATTTAAAGGAAAAAACTCATTTTTGGATTGATCTCATAATAAAAGTCCATAAGTATTCGTATGCCCCAGCTAGAAGAGATAGAAAAAAGACAGAAAAGAAGAAAAGAGATAGAAACAAAGAGAGAGAAAAAGGATTTGCTCCGGGGTCTCCCCGTATGTCCGTTTTTTGGAATCTCTCACTCACTACATGTATGCAACGAGTCCTCTTGTGTCCATGAAGCTTAAAATAATATTTTTACAAGCTTGAGACATGAGGCTTAATGTTACAACAAATTGTATAATATGTCTTTTTGTTTTCCCCTTTTTCTTTTTCTCTCCCTTTGTTTCTATCTCATTTCTTCTTCTCTCTCTTTGTTTCTATAGTTGTTGGGGTATACGAATATTTATGGACTTTTATTATGAAATAAATTCAAAAATGAGTTTCATCCTTGAAATATTGTCATGGCCTTATCTCAAATTGACAACAAGATAGAGCTTTTTTGGGGAGGCTCTTTTTTTCAATCAAAGCTCATACTTTCAGCTTTCCAATGAGATCCTTTTAAACTTTTTGAATTTATTCGTCTTAAAGCTATGAGCCTCTGAATAAAAAGCACCTATTTTCCACTTTCAACAAAGATAACTCGAGTTAAAAGTAAGATGCAGTCATTTGAAAAGTAAATTTACATAATTTATCCCTATCTTCAACACCGAGGGCTTAAAACAGCTTTGAACCTCAAAAATACCCAAAAATAATAATAAATGTATAGCCTTTTTATGAAGTCCACGAGGCTATGAAAGAGAAATAAGGCCATATTTGGAATCAGCGGATTAAGCTATATTAAGTTGAGCATATGCTGTTCTTGTGCATACAAAAAAGTGTGATTTTGTTGGATAGTGATATAATTTGTTTTATTGAAGACAATATTTAAAATGTACAAAAATAATAATACAACTTTGTTGGACAAATAAATTAAAACTTCAAAGATATCCCTTAAAATTTTAATTCCCTATTATGAGTTATTTTATTTTTTGTATCTCATTGATTCCTTCGACTTTATATTGACAGGCAAATGTAATTTTATAATTGTAATTATAGTATCATGAACGATATAAATGTTCACGTAGAACTATTATTTGTCTATGTTTCAAATTATTCAATCAATACGAGTGAAGGTATGCTTTAGAAAATTGGATTTGCTGAGGAACATTTTAATGTTCCAAAAATATATATCTCTAAGGAAACAATAGTCAAAATCACAAGGCCAAAAAAAAGCTTACTTAAGACATCGAATTCAGTTATTTAAGTAAGATAATTACATTCAGGTCTATATTTATTATATTCAGGATAAGTGAAAATTTAAGATCTTATTATTAGTTTGTTTTTCACATGATCACTTCATGTTTATTATAATATCTGATCATTCTTAATGTTCTTATTTATTTGCAATTTTGATGGCTTTTTTATTGCACAAATATACCTAGTATTAAAAAACTAACTAAGGAAAGTATATTTGAAATATTTCTAAATGACTTGGATGCGGTCGTTCAAAGTTACGTTGTAACTTATAGTAGACTACCATATTTATAAATGTTTTTGCAGAAAAATCACTTTATACACAATTCGGTAAGTCAAAAATATTTATCTAGGTTAGATGAGGTGTTATCCCTTGTGAATGAATATAACAAATAATAATGCTATCACATCCCCAGAGATCTTCTTACTAAAATAATGCATAACAAGTGCAGAAGGAAAACCTGATAATTTGCAGACTTTCTCTAATTCTATAAATTTAAAGAGTGTTGTTCCATCAATTAAATATTATATTCAAGCTCAAAATAGAAAATCTTAAAAAATTATTATGAAATATTTCTATCAAAATTAAAAAAAAACAAAATGCTGGCAGTTGTATTTGATAGCCAGTGGCAATGCAGCAAATGTTTATAATAGGAATGGATAGCAACAATCCATTTAGTTAGCATTCATAGCATATTACATTTATAAAATAAAAGAGAGTGTGAAATAATCAAAATTGTATAGTTAAAAAAATAATTAATAAAGTTTCACAACAATCTACGATAAATATTTTTTTCACAAGAAAAGATTTTGATAAATGTTTTTAAAATCCAAATTGAGCATTAAATCATATTAACATTTTATGACAATTCATTATTTATTTGATCTATTACTTATCCTTTTTCTTTCAAACATATTTTATAGTTGTTTTTGTATATCTCTACAATCGGATGACTAAAATTATTAATAAAATAAATATAATCAACTATTTTGAGTTTATAAATCATTATTTTGTATACATAAGGCATAACTTTAAATTGAATATATTATCAAATATTAAATCATGTAAAAAAAGCAAATTGTCTCAAGAACGGATATTAGTTTTTCTGAAAAATGTAATATATTTTATATGAATAATTACAGGAAAACTAAATAAGTAGATTAAGAATAAACTTTACTACTTATTCAAATAAGGAATGTTTGTTGTGTGAAATAAACTACAACGCAACGTTAGGAAAAATGAATTTGGAGAATGTATCCTCTTCAATTTCTTAGAATTAATTTTTACTAACCTAGATAATTTAGATTTAAAAAATTGAACCAATATAATATATAAAAGACACCTTCATTGCTAGAATAAATTAGGACAAGATTTACGAACACTTCATTTAACAATGTCATTTAAATTACTATATAAAAATATTGATATAATAAAATTATTGACATTTTTTTTAAATCAGTCATTCAGGCCACGTTTTGCTTCCGAACCCTGTATATTTTTAGGAAGAATGAGATCAAGTATTTGAAAATATACTTTTTCTCCCATATCAAACCAGTAAATGTCATAATGAAATAATTCAGCAATGAGATATAATAGTTGAATTAGCTAAATCAGATTATTGTCATTATATAAATAAGAACTTGTCTTCTTACTCAATGAGCACAGTTTATTATACATACATACAATCACTGAAAACGAAAGCAAGAATATTAGAAAAGTCTTCAAGCCCAGTATCACAAGAAGAGGCCCCATATCTTTATTAATTACCTAAAACTATCCATCAGGTCACATCTGTGAGTTTTACCAGAGTCTTTATCAAAACTCAATTAGAATTTTTCAGTTGTCCAAAAAACCGTTCATTTGGACTTAAAGAAAAGTTCGTTCATACACCACATCCTTACAAAAATATATAAGTTAACAAGGTCACAAATGGTAAAAAAATTACACAAATGAAGTTTAACAGAGAAAGTTTAGTTTACATCATCGATACTATGAACAAAATCACCAAAAAACATATTCAAAATGACCTCTGGGTAGCTAGAGTCGGAGTTGATTAATCACACATGTTCAAAACGAAATTTCTAGCCTTTAACATAACCTTAGGTGTTCTTGGGTTGGAGCAGTCACCATAGAAGTGAGCTTTCATATTTCCTTGTAGATATCTCTTTGATATTGTATTGAGTGAATTATTGCTTACAGAAGGTAGTTAATTACATAAGTGTATCATTTTTGGTCTAAACATATAGTTAATTATTTATTTTTGTACTATTTTCTCTAAAAGTTGTTTGAAATTGCATTGATTGATCTCATCGAGCCTGTTCATGTCATTGTATTTAAATTAACTCTTACCCATCTATTATTTCTGCGACATAATGGGGTGCTCCTTGACCGTGTTAAGAGTGCTACAAAAAATCAAGTATTTTGACATTAAAATAAAAATTAAACGGACATTTCATATTTAATCTATTTTAAAACATAAATACTGTCTTTTTTACATATGAAATGATAAAATTTTAAATTATTTTCAAAGCAATAAATGTGTAAAAATATATCTTAATTATCTTAAATTTGGCTTAGCATTACTGGGACAAGCAAGCATGCCCTCTTCCTTTATAGCATAAACAATGGGCATGAAATTGTCAAACTGAGGTATGATCCCAAGACTACTTAAACATATTTATATTAAAAACATTGAATCTTTATATAAAAAAACCTTTTCCGAACATGTATTTTACTTAGAGTATTTCATCATCATCACTAAATTAACTTTATTGACGGTGAGCTTTCCACGGGTGAAAATAGAGTTGAAAATGATTTAGTCTGCCTATTTATATAATATTTGACTGTTTTTATAATCTAATTAAAGTCATTATTTTTCATTAGTAACATAAAAAAGAATTTTTATTCAATATAATCAATGAGGTGTACAACCTAATGAATAGAAAACTACACACTAAAAGAATAATACTCACATAATATGTAAAGAATTTACATTTGTTTTTTAATAAAAGTATTGTATTAAACTATGAAATTTTGAAAATACATTTTTTATAAAGCTCTTTTATTCATGTTTTTGAAGTAGAGTGTACATATAAAGAAACATTATTTTTTTTAGGAAAAATTGTTTTATTAAAAATATGAGTAACATTGTATTTTAAATTTAAAAAACCTGAACTAGACTAGAATATAACAATTTATAAAAACAAAAATATCTTTTGAAAATATAGCAAGGATATTAAAATGAAATTCAAGAGGGAAATCATTAAATTTAGAACATCAATCCCTTTACAAAAATTTCGTATTGCTGACAATCATTTTTAACTAAAAAAGGTATCGAAGGTAATCTAATATACGATACCTAATCCCATCCAGAACATAGTTGCAGAAGCAGCGACCCGCCAATTTGAAAATTTGATTGGGGATGTAACATATCTTGCAAAGGCAGATATTATTGTTGCCCTAAAATCCTGCCTTTGTATTTTTTCTCCCCATTGGCTGGCTTTGATGCGATAAATGCTTTGGTACTTCAAATAAAAAAATGCGTTATGCGATTTCCCTGTAATATTTTTCTGAATGGAACACCAAATATAAAGTGTGGAGTTAATTAAATTTAAATACATTTTTCTTAAATTAAAGATAAAAAACATATTTTCTCTAAGAAAATATATTCTAAATTTTCTTTAAATCTTCTTTAATTTTACAAAAAATTATTTTAAAGATTACCAATTATTTCATGTGACAAATCTAATATATATAATTTTTTCAAAATAATGGTTTATAAAACTATAAGTCAAAAGGGGTAATTGAAGAAATATCAAAATACATATAATTTATTCTCTCATTACATAGGAGAAGCAATTAAGGAGTATAAAATATCTATGTTTACCCTTTGTTAAAAAGTAAATATTTGTTTATACCTTCTATAGTGTAATTATTTTTTTCAGAAATAAATGACGAAAAAAAGTTTTGTACTTAAAAATAAGATATTTTTTGTCAACAAAACAGATAAACATCTTGATATAGAAGGAAACAATTACTATAATCAATTTAGTAAAAACATTTCCAGGGCCAAAAAAAGAGATTGTTTTTATAATGGAATTTAGATATCAGGACTTAATGCGCTCAGAGGTTTGAATAATATACAAAAGACAAATACACAAAAAAATATATATTGTAGATATCTATCGTTGTGTATAATGTAAACAAAAAAAAACAATGAATGTACAAAGTGTAAATTTAACAATGCAAATTTTGCAGACCACATTATATCTAAAACTCACAATAAAATATATCAATCAGTAGCTGCAAATGACACATATCTTACAATAGAAGAAATAGTAATTACAATTACAAATAGTGACAAAAAAAGAACAGTCTACAGGAGCATTTGGAATAACCTTTGACTTAAGACTTGCGATGTATCTATTATAATGAGCTTGAACCAATTTCTAAATGGGCTATTGACTTTGATAATCATAGATGATAAGTTTCGGTCTTAATTAACAACGGATTGCTCATAAATATTTCTTAAAAGAGTAAGGATAAACAAAATTTTAATAATCTTATACTAATAACCCTTCAAAATACTGTGTACAAAAAAAAATATATGTACATATAGCATAACTTAACGTTTATAGACTTATTATCTAAAATAATTCACTCTTCTCTACGTGGTTTTATTATGAGAAAAAGAATGGAAAATATAATTGATACCCTTCAATCAACTTTCAAAAATGAAGAAGATACAAAAATCGTGTTTATAGATTTCAAACCCCCTTTCAACACTATTTGTCATCATATAAACATAAAAAAGAAAAGCTTCATTGGATTTTATAGGAAGGTGACCAGAAGCAGCTATTGTAGTGAAATCTGCCACAAGGTACGGCAACTATACATAAATAATATTTTGCTTAACCCCTCCATAACCATAGTGATAATTATCAAAGTTAATTATCATGAACTTTTTGATCATATTAGAACTATTTTGAAATATTTTTTTAAAGAATTTGAATTTGATTAAATGCTGGTGTCCCACTAGGTGATAACGGTAATTTTTTATTATGTATAAGCAAAATACTATGGTTACGCTAAGGAGTTGAATTATTAATTCTATTAATATATTTTTACTTCGATTAAAAAAATCAATAATTTTTTCATATAAAATTAAATACCCATCAGTGTGTAGCGTTCAAAAATGGTACAACAACAAATTATCTTTTTCTCATTATTCGTTAGAGATTTCAAAAATTATCAAAAATTATTAGGAGAACTGTTGATATGTTTTTTATAAGTTTTCTTATTTATTCAACTTATTATACTTCATTGTTATTTAATTTTAATTTTTTCACCATGGGTCCTTTGTGACATCAAATTTCGTGTTTAGACTTCTCTTTTTGTTAATTCTTTTTTTCGTTAAATTAATTATGTTAGAATATATAAAAGATTTAGTACCCCAAAATTTTAGTTTTTATTGTTACAATTGATAAGATAAGACTCCATTTTGTAAATTTTTGTACTCTCAAAAATCACAGTCCTATGCATTTTGTATAAATCTCTTTTATTTTTATTTAGTTTAGAAATGACCTAGGTCTTAAAAATCTTAGATAAATGTGATTCTAACGAGCTCAAATCGGAGGATAGCCTTCTTGTTCGTGGTATTGAACGAGAAGAATTTGTTTTTTTTGCTAGTGTTCTTTTTATTATTATTATTATTTCACATCTTTGAAGTTTTTTTAAGGTAATGATGTATAAAATTATTATTGTATTTCCACTTTTAATGTAGTTAGAATTGTCCTATTCGTACCTTATAATTGAAAATTTTTTTTATAACTGTTTTATATCAATTTAAAGAGGTACCTAAATAAATGGAAGTAATATATATATATATAAAAGAAAAGACAAAGAAATTTAAATGTTACAAATTACTCAAGATCGAAATTGAATAAAAATGTTCAAAAGTCTGATGTCATGAATTAATTTACTGAGTATTTAAAAAATTATAAAAGATGTATTTCTATACTAATAAGTATCTTGTTCTTGAAAAAATGTAATAGTATAAATTACTGAATAAAAAGAAAATCCATGATTTGTTTGCCGTCAAAAAGAAAAAAAAATCGGGGGGATATCACTCTTCATATTCCAAACAATCACAGCAATCCAGTTTTGAACTGCAATTGATATTTTGCAGCTGATGAAATGGGAAGAAATATGAACAATCTCAGCCCACTTATTCTAAATACAAAATATGATTTCCTTCCCCAATGAATGTGAAAAACATACCAGACAAGACAATATTAAAAGCTCACGAAATCGAAAACAAAGAAAACTCTATCAATGGTCATCTAAAGATCCAAACTTTAGAATTTGAATAAAATCTATAGCTACATCGTTTTAGAAGGGTCCATGCTTTCTGGTTACACTAAATATCCTAATAAAAAGATGGAACTGAGAGTCAGATTGTCCACCAATATTAAGGGAATCCATTCGATAAAATAGAATTAAGTCAATCCTTTTTTATTTGTCTTGGAACGGAAATTCAAAAATGGATGGAACCGATCATCTCTTAAAACATAGGCTCCTAATGAAGCAACTCCAGAAAAAAAATTTGAACTTCATTCTATACATGAAAAACTTTCCATTGATGAATCTATGATTCCTTATAATGGTCACCTCTTTGTAAAACAATTTATAAAATGAAAACCGATCTGATTTTGTTTTTAAGAATTGGGCCTTGTCTTCATCCACGGTGTATATGTATGCCTTTTATATTTATATGGGAAGAAATGAAAAAGAGAAATCCCAAAAAAAGGAGCCATAGGAAATGTTGTCTTGGATCTTATAACCAAAGACAAAGTACCTCAAGGAAAAGGCCATAAATTTATTTTTACAATTACTTCACTTCAATCAAACTATTAGAACGACTATCAAGGATAAATATTTGTACAACAGGAACTCTCCACGCCAATAGACTTATCAATTATCCTCATCCTAAGCATAGCGAGTATAGGAAATCTTGGAAGGATTTTCATCAATTTTCGACTGAGTAAAATATTATTGTTATGAAGTATAATGATAATAATACTCTGAATGTCGTTACCAATTTTAGTTCATTAGCAATATCCGCAAAAAGACAAAACTCAACTAAGGAAAATCTCACATAACAATATATAGGCTAATTATTGTACAAAGTAACAATGTACACATGGGGTGGTGTCGATGAAATCGATCAATGGATTACAATCTTCCAGACAATCACGTTAAAGAGAATGTGGTGGCCAATTTTCTTATACTTAACTTATGTTGATATGGTGAATACATGGTTACTATGGAAAATATTAAAAAAAAATGGTAGACACCACAACTTGCATTCAGAAGAAAATCGGTACTTTCACTCCTGGAAAAATAGGGGATAAAGAATAATTAGTGTAAAATTTATCTCGCTCCATTTGATCGCTCCTATATAATGGAACAAATCATTGGACACGGCCAAACCCGGAAGATGAGCAAAATGTAAGGAAAAAGCTTTGTTTTTTTGTGTTAGATGTGATGTGGGCCTTCATCCCAAATGTCATGAAGTATATCATCTTAGGAAATAATGTAAAGTTATAAAGGAAATACTATATTATTTCCTTGTTTCCTAAGTCATTTTAATAAGAAAAATATATATAAAATCTAATCAGTGCATAGCGTCCCAAAAAAGGACAGTCCTTATCTCTGAAAATATAGAAAGTCAGATTTATTTTTCCGCTAAAATATATATATATATCAATCTAGTAATATGTGGGGTAAATTTTAAATCTCTACATCAAATTTTATGCACTAATGGGTTAAAAGTAAATGCTATACATGTAAAAAATAACGAAGCAATTTCTAATTTTACTGAGTAAAATGCAAGATTACAAGTCATACACATGACCAAAGTTTGTTTTTCGATATTTTTGCTTGCGCTTTATGCACATTTTTTTCATTTTTGTTCAAACCCCGGTAAATGCCTACCATGATTGTTCATGGTAACAGATACATTTTTTTCTACTCGTTGGTCTAAACGATTGGGTTGTCCTTTGATGCCATTTATAATAATTAATTAGATTCTTGTAAATTACAACTTTGTAATCAAGAAGCGATAATTTATTCGGATACTTAATATTATAGACGATATTGCTATTTGTGCATACTATATCTATAAAATCTAAAGAAGATTCTAATATAAAATCTTGTTGTTGATTTGCAATCTAAGTTGTATGACGCAATTCTTTGATCCATGAGATTGACTCCCACAGGCCTTTGTTGTAGAACTTTACAATTGTAGGACAATTTTTTTTGTTCAAATAGAAGAACTCTCCATGCACATAAATAAATTGTTAATAATCTATTCAATGTTTATATTTAATCTTGAAGGTAAGTTAAATAATTAGATACGGCAAACTTTATTTAGAAATGGAAAAGTATTGAAATATTTTCCGATCCGATCCAATATTTTAACATGATTAAATGTACACGTATCCTAAAAGCATTAGGTTTTTTTTGTCACTATTGGTTGACTTTTGCCTTACGTCATCGAAAAGGGTGACTTGTGAAAAACAAAGTTTTTGAAGAAAAAAGAGTTATAAAATATTGATTCATCAATTTAATCCCGTTTTATTAATATTAGCAATAAGACCGTTTAGAAGAAGAAAGCGATTTTTAAGAAATGCAAACTTAAAAAGCCTTGGTGATGAATAAATCATACCAAGCTTTTTTATGTAACGTAATTTCCTTGGAGAAAAAATTTTGTGTTGTAAACTTTTTAAGAATTTTTGATTGGATAGGCACTCGGTAGAGAGGAAAACCAAAACAAACTAATTCATGTATCTCGATTTGTTCCAAAGCTATGGTCTATTAAGTATTTTTAATTAAAGTTTTGTATTCTTTTGACCTAACAAAGTTTAACCGCATCTCACTGTGTTCATACCCCCCCCAATTCTTCCTACAAAGTTAAATCAAAATCAATGCCCAACTTTTGGCATAATCCTGCTGACTAAAAAACAAACTAACAGTGACAAAAAAAATGCATTTATTCATTCATCAAAGTGTCAATACTCTGTGTATTAAACCTTCTTTAACTTCAAATAACATTTTATTTTTTTTCATTTCCGTCTTTTTACTAATTGCATCATATAAAATATAAGAGCAAATATTGAAATTCCTAAAAATTTTTCCGATACCGTTTTACAATTTGATTCCGATACATCACCCCACGTCTAATTGTAATACCATTACTACATTAAGTGCATAATGTTTTATTGATCACTTCTAACATTTTAAATATAGATTTGAAGACACGTTATTCCCAATTATTAGAATTTATTAGCATGTAAATTTACATCCTGTTGTTTAAGTAGTAATATATAAAATATTACTATTTTTTTAGTTACTAATATTCCACATTATTCTCAGTTACTGTAAACTTGTGCTCATTTAGTCTCATATCGTAAAATTGGAAATTTATTATTTAAAATTGTTCGAAAATGTCTTTTTTGAATATAAAAAAATCGAATAAAACAAGATAAAAAATTTAAACAACTTCCATTTTTATAATACTAAACTAAGTATAAGAGTCATCTTGAAACCATAAAATTTTTCAAGTAATTCAATTCTGATATTTTATATGAAACTGTCAAATTATCGTACACTTCAGCAAAGCATTTAGATTTAATCTTTCATAAGTTGTGTACCTTCCTTCTTGTCTAATAATGTATCTACTACTAAAGGTTGAAGTTACTAACTATTACATGTTGTTAATTGTCAAACAGATCCTCTCACCATTTTTTTTTTTTTTTTTTTTTTTCATTCTTGTTAAATTTTTTGAAAAATGCTCAAAAAGTTGTTGCTAGCCCATAATATATTAGTAGATAAACATGTTTTTTTTTGTGAAAAAAATAATTTACGTCATTATGTAAGAAAAATTAATTAGATTACATCGGTCAATATCGACTCATGTATTAAGTTAAATGCTAAACATCATTTTGAACAAAATAAAGTTCTAAAATTTCAATTAATTATAATGCTTAACTAAAAAATTATAGAAAAAATTCATTCAATTATAAATGGAATTACTGGGAATAGTAGTTTTGCAGTTAGGAGAGAATATTAGACGTAATTATTAGGATTTTTCATTTTCCAGACATATATTAGTTACGGGATCTTATGAAACATTGGAATACCGTTAGTGCTTTATAAAATTTATTTGTAATAGCTCATTATTATTACACAGTCAGAATATTATAAACGTAAAAGAAAAAAAGTCAACACTACATATTATAAATAAAACATTCACAAAAAAAAGAAATATCTCCTTTCCGATTCTCCTTGGTCACCCAGGTGGTCCGGAATGTCCTAACGGTAGCGCGAAAAATGTTTGAAATTATTTTTGGATCAACATTCACGTAGAGAAAATCCGAAATCCTTTGCCATTTTAATTCCTATTCACTCCTATTTTGTCCAGTTTCGATCCAATCAAAACAATGCAAAAGATAAATAACACAAATATTGGAATATTGCCTGAGATGTAAACTGAAACCTTAATTAGCGCTAAAAAATTAATTTGTATGACGCAGAAAATTTTCTTGTCGCACTCTGTAAATAAAAATTAACACATGTAGAAAATTTTTAAAAAAATGTTCAAGTTGAAAACAACAAAATTTTCTCATCAAAAAATGTTTTTCATCTCCAACTCTAAATATAATTATGTGTATGGATTTTAAAGACAATTAATATGTCACATTATGTTCCAATGGTTCTTTCAGGGTTAAACCTTATTACTGCTCTCCATTTGACCTCTTACAGGGGAGGGGGACATTAAAAAAAATAATTTTGTGATTACATTAGCAATTACATTTTTGAAAAAAATTCATTTGATTAATTTTGCTTTTTGTGTTATATATAATCACATCTGCATAATTAAATTATTTTAGCTTGTTTGATTATTTTTAAATATATTTATGCATATTCTAATAGAAATGACATTTTTAAAAGGGGAGACGTGATTTATTTTGTATACATTTAAATTGAAATATCAAAAAATCTATTGATTTGTGTTTTATTTATTGATATATTAAGACATAAATCAATTAGTTTCTATGTAAAATTATATATAATCGTTGCAGTTGGAATACTGATGTGCATGTATAGTATTGAGAATTAGCACATAAATTTAAATTTGCACATTCTGTCTTTTCATCTTACACATATGAATTGATTTGCCTACTCTTTTATTATCTATGGAGCTTTGTTTTGTGCTCTACATTGAGTTCGTTCATCTTTAAAAATGTGTCTTCTACGTTTTATAAGAGTTATTAAAAGGGGTTTCCCTTATTTGATCTCGTCTTTTTGGGACTTTGTATCAACAGGAAATTTCCAAAAAAATATTGCATTTAATTTTTTAATAAATCCATTACATGTAATTGATTTTATTAAGATTCATATTTATCTACTTGGCAATCAAAAAAGTGCTTACATGACGGTCGGATTCGACGATTTCTATTATTTTATCGACATTTTTCGACTAGTAGCCTTCTAAAGTGTGATACATCTTTGACATCAAAATTAGCGGAACAGAATCTACGAAACAAAATTTTTGCTTGAATGGCTGTTACAGCATCACGACCACTAACACTATTTATATTTTCATCGGCCTGGTTTGCGTTTTGCCCTCCATCAAAGAAAAACTGTAAAATAGGGTGTATATTTTCTTTGCAGTTGTTCATCTTTGACGAGTGCTCAAACAATTACAAAAAAAATGTTAGGGAAAAATATTTTTTTCTATCTATTGGAAAAACAACAAATTTCTTTTTATTAAAAAAAATTAGATATATTTCACAAAAAATTAGCCGGTTTATCATTTATAATTTATTTTTTTGCGGATCCGATTATGAAATTAAAAAAATCAGAACCCACGAGTTCTAAAGAACAACCTGCATACTATAACTTTAAATGATAATGACAAAAAAATGAATAACGTGGGAGATTCAAAATATTTAGGTAAGATTAAGTTAACATTTACTATTTGTAAAGAATATAAAGAAAGAAAGGAGGCAGGAAGTGGAGGGAATGGTTTGAAGCAAGATGAAACATTTATCAAGTCCCTGGAGGCCAAGATCAAGGACGATCCAACAACATCAATGCAACGCTTGGTTGACAAGTTCAACATGGATAAGATTGCCAACAGGAGGGCAGTTCATGGTGAACTCGGCCTTAAGAGCTTTGTTATGACTCCAAGACATGTCCTCCCCAACCGGATTAAGGCCTTAATTAACCTTCTCTAAGAGCGACTGTGAATCGAATCTACTTACATTAAGTGAAAAGGAATAAATTGTCCTGGGCACATTGTTTAAGAGACTTTTGTAGGTTAAAAATTCAAATATAAGGCAAAAGTAAGTAAATGAAAAACAAAAAGCATAAAGATCTTAATTTTGTTTTATATTAATATTCTTCTGTTCTAATGTTACTGAGTACCATTGTTGCAGAGAAGGGGAACAAAAGAGAGAAGTAGGGATGTTATAATATGTAGATTTATTTATTAGTCATACTTGGTCATAATTCATAACCCATTAGTAGGGATGTAAAAATGGTCAAAATCCTCGTAAGCATACATTTAAAAAAAGTATACGCAGGTAACTTACAAGACATCAGAACACGTATAAATAGGGATGTTAATTGTGTGTATTATGGGCATGTTAAAAAACTAAAAATCAAGATGATATACCCAACAATTTGAAGAATGTTTCGGAGGAGAGCATCTTAACTATCATGACATTTCATAACATCAGCTACAATCAGCATAAACAAGGGAGGCAGGAGAAAAGAAATAAACGAGCACATAGGCAATAATTACTTCAGCCACGATCCTCAAATCTACTCTGAGCCAAACAAGGCTTAGAATACTCACCGTCTTTTATGAGCATACGCGCATATTCACATAATTGAGGATCAACATAGGATTAACTCCTGCCTGTATCATTGCCAGATATGACGTGGGGCTTATATTTAATTCTCTCATCCCATAGATCTTCGCAGCTGATCTAATAAAACGCCATGACAGCTAATCCGCTCTTCACCCAAACATTCTTCAAATTATCAGGTTGACCATCTATATTT
The DNA here is from genome assembly GCF_016086655.4 of Lepeophtheirus salmonis. NCBI lineage: Eukaryota > Metazoa > Arthropoda > Copepoda > Siphonostomatoida > Caligidae > Lepeophtheirus > Lepeophtheirus salmonis. Next base: position 24,626,008 of record NC_052132.2, read on the forward strand.
TTGTTTCCATTTTTTTTTGCTATATTTGGTACTACAAGTTTTCTCCTCTAAAACATTTTTTAGCGTGTTTTTTTTTTGTAGTTAAGAATTTGAGCAGTGTTTTATTTTTTTAATTTCCAAATCTTTTTTTATTATTATTTAAACCTTAAGTAGAATATTTAAGTAAAAAGGGTGTACCAGAGTAACACTGAGGGTTTGTCGGCGAGCTATAACCAGAGCTGTATAAAATATAACCAACAAGTATGTAGTAATAAAACCTTAAAATGATATGCTAATTCTGGTCATTTTAAAAATGTTTCGAAGTGCGTGAGAGGCAAAAAGTAACTCTGAGGATTCCTTGCAGAGTCGTATTTTGAATTTTAGTTAAGACAATATTAATGGGGAAATCTCAGTAAAGCCATCTAAAGTGAAATTAGTCCGCTCACGATAAGTTATGGAAATAACTCTATAAATCATATAAGTGCAGTTAATGAGGTTATTTAAGAGATTAGCGTTGTAAATAATCCTACAAAATTACTCAGACCACATTTGTAGGTATATTATGTTTTAGTGTTTCAATCTTGTGCAGCTTCCACTTGAAAAATAAATAACCTAATTTTCGTCGTTCTCCAGAAAAAGAGATGAAACAGATTAAATATTTAGGAAAGTATTTAAAGTACTCAATTTTTTTTTTGAGGATTAAGCTTACATTAAATTCATTATTCTGCCACAATCTAAGCCAAAATTTAATTTGTGAGCTTTAATTCTTGTTTGTTACTTTTCCAAAATTAAGATAATACACACTAACACAATTCAAACTATAGCTACAGATTTTCCACCCAAACCAATGTGTTTGAATTAATAAGTAAACGATGATAAATTCCATTCCAGCTATAAATTAAAACTCTAACCATTAGTTTGAAAATATCATGCTTCATATTCGTAATATAATAATGATTATAATATTTATGAAATATTAATTCTAGTTGATTATAATCGTTTCATTTCAATAAAAGTAAGTTTATAAACAAAGTTAAATCCACTCATGACTTATACTCAGCTGTAAATCCAGGAATGCATAAAATATATACTACCGGCTTGTAAAAATAAAGGAAACAAAAAATGAACATGTTAATTATGACAATTTGCAGAATGTATGCAGTCATGACGTTTCATTCATAGAGATAAAAACATATAGAGAGATAATGTTAAGAAGTTGACAAAAAAAATCAAATTGTAGTATTAATAAATATGTTTCGTAACAGCTTAGAGGGCGCTTCAAAAAATATAGTTTCCGATCTGGTTGCATTTTACACTTGATATTTTTTTTCATTATAGAACTATAGGATGATGTAATACAAGATCAGGAGTGATTAGAATAGCTATATTTACTACTGTTTTGGAAAACTAAGTTTTTGCTTAAAAAATCACTTTCTTTTTATTAGCGTAAGCCCTCTACATATTTTATCTCTATGGTTGTATTAGATCAACTGCAAGCAGGCGTGAGAGGAAGAAAGTCACCAGAAATCCTACTCTATGTAGCATGAAACATCTTGAAGTGTACAATGCTGCGCTTCATTTTAGTTTCACAAAGGATGAAATAACCGGTACTCAAGCACGCTATGGCTTTAGCTACACATCTTTCTATACAAAAACTGCAACGGACGTGCGTCCCCGTTTGCAAGTACTTAAAAAAAAGCTTTGTTATAAAAATATAAGCTACTAATAGTCAAATGAAATTGGTATGCATGAGGATAAAAGACATTGGAAACATTGAACTCGATATCCAAAAAAAAATATAATTACTGCAGTCAACATCTATAAGAGGGTTGATGAAAAAAAACAACTTGGGGATTGGATGGGGAGATTTTTTAAAGTTATTAATCCATACCCAGAACCTAACCCAGATGATAGTGAGGCTGACAAAAAGTTCAAAAGCTACAAGTCTGTTTGGAGATCATCAAACTATACCCTTGAAATTATTAAAGATACGTCGAATATGCCTCAAATTATTTTTGTTGATGACAAATTGGTTAACTTCAGGTTTAATGGAGTCCACCAGTAGTGTCTAAAATGCTTCCATTTTCATCATTCCAGGATGAAATGCTCCGGCAAAAGGCTTCAGGTTTTCTGTATATAGATCTGTTCTCATCCAAAAATCTACTTTTCTTCGAGAAAGAGTTATCTGGAGCTATAATCGAGGAAAGTGAATCAACAGCCAATAAGGATATTAGTACAACGACAAATAAAAATGCCAATAATCCTAATGAAAGTGTTCCTATATCCTTAGAAACACTAGAGGAGGTTGACAGCAACTGTATTAGTGCTATTGATGTACAAGCTGAGGCTCAGGTATCCTACATTTAAGATGTTGTCACTGAATCACCTGATAAAGCAGTTGGTATTAATGATCCCGAAAATGTGACTCAAGATGAGCATGAAGGAGTATTATCTCAAGGTAGTATCAAGGAGAAGGAAAACTTATTCCAATTAATGAGTCCCAGAGTAGAAATTTGGTTTCTACAGGTGTAAAGAAATTCAGTACGAATTTACCTGAGGAATTAGAAATTAATAAAGAAGTGGAAGTTGGAATATTGGAAAACCATCCAGAATGCAAAATCAAAAGTGATATTTCATCAAGAAAACCTACTGGTAATATTTCTGAACAAAATATTATTTATTCTGTGTAGATACAAAAAGACTTGCTTAAGAATCTCAAATGGCGACAGAAGGTAATGAGAAACCCCAAAAGTTATATAGAAAATCATGATCCCCTTTTATTTTTAAATTGCAATTCCCTTCAGAGTTGGTGGATAAAATATGAATTGATTAGATTATTAAATTTTTTAGAAACTCTTGATTTAATTATATTATTTGACACGAGGTGCAGCTTAGAGAATCACTTTTGCTTGCCAGAATGCTACTCTTCTTTTTTTGTGTTTCATAGGACCCTCTTATATCCAAAAAGGGGTGTTTTACTATTGATTAAAAAAAAAGACTATCGCCAAAAATCGAATACCGTTGTTCTGATGGAAATATAATGAAGGTCCAATGTAGGGTATCAAGCTTTCTGTTTGATATAATCGGGGTATACGGGCCAAATTGTGAAGATTCCGTTTTTTTAACGAAAAACTTTCTGTTTTTTTCACGTGTAACAACCATAATGAATGGATATTTTAATATAAAACTTAAATATGGTAGAGATTCTATTCAGCATACAAGGAATCATCATTTTTGAGCTACGGTGTCCTTATTTTCTATTCTAAAACCGACGGGTTTTATGACTGTGCTGACTTATTAAAAGAGTATAGTCAAACTTTTTTCTCTGTGGAAAGATATTCCAGACATGTGTCCTTGAGAATAAATCTTTTTCTCTGGAAAGGTTATCAAACAGCCACATTAAAGTTGTACAAAGTGATAGACATTAAAATATTTGACCATCGTGATTTATTTATTGAAATGAGCCCTATTTCAAAGAAAGCAAGAATTAAAGGTCATTGGAAGCTTAATTCTTTACTACTAAAAAATATTTTTACCAAAATAAAAGGTGTTTGTCAAAAAGGTGTTGCCAGATATGCCGAGAAAAGAAGCAGACAACTGAATTAAATAGAAAATGTAAACAAAATAATTCCAATAACTCATCAATCATACTTTAAAATGTTATGTAATCGAATGATCCTGAGTTATTTTGCAATGAGATGTTGCCTTTTTACTCCAATATATATAATCGACTGCATCCATACATCAAAATGTGTGAGATACAGTTTAAGAAATGTTTCTTTCTGTGAAGACCTCAGATGTAGGTCTGACAGAACTTTCACTATCAAATGAGGATAACAACATAGTTGAAGGTCACCTTTCAATAGAAAAAAATATATGTGCTATTAATAAAAATGCAAAATTAAATAAAGCTCCATTGTTTTTTTCCCGGACTTCGCTTTAGAGGGACACATTGCCTTGCTTCCGAAAGAAAACAAAAAAAAAAGGATACTAAATATCCTAAAAATTTAAGACCTCCAGTAATTGTATAACCAAAGTTTTAAGCAAAATTTTACATGGATCAAAATATGGTTTTGTAAAAAGCAAGATCATGGATAGTATCCCTTGTACACTACAGACTCTTGTCGAGTCCAACAGTGATGGGAGGTGATTTTGCTATTGCCTCTGATACTCTGTCTCTTGAGTACATAATAAAAACGTTGTACCAAAAAGGATTTGGTGTTTTTAAAATTCGTATGGTTGCAGTTACCTTAGCATTCGTCAGGAAGATCCTCTGTCCACTATACTTTTTATTAGATGCGATGCGCTAATACAAGAAATAGATAATTCCGATGCAATAAATGGCTTTCAATTGCCACACTCAAATTTAAAATGTCGATGTTATGCAGACGACTTAACAATGATATTTTTCTGGAGTCCGTATAAGAAAATAAAATCAATCAAACTACGTTTGGGGTCTTATCTTCATTCTCTTAATTATCTACATAGTCTGTTGTTGGATTAAGAGAAAACTGAAATTATCAGTCCTTATAACGGGTTACTCATTTTAAATTGAAATCAAAGTTACAACTCTTGTGATCTTGGATAGGTGAAGGAAGTTGCAAAATGAATGGGAAAGAGATTTGTAAAATAATTAAGAAAACAACTTTTTATTTCTGTTCTTTCAATTTAAAAATATGGGATAGGATCAGGACATGGGATATTTATATTATTCCTAAAGTAACGCATCTCTTACGTGTTACACCTTTCAACAACAGTATTGCTAGGGAAATATTATGTCTAGAAAATTTCTACTTCAAATTATTAACCAAAAAAACAAAAACAAAAAAACACACAAAAGAGTCCATAACCCATTGAACTTTGGGGGCCTGGGTGTTGAGGATTTCGTTTTTGTATGGAAATCTCTGATTTTTTATTGGATTAAAAGTTTTTGGAAAAATTACAAGTATTGGAAAATTAATTTAATTGAATTCTTAAAGCTAAACCACGTGGCCTTTTAGCTAATCCCACATTAAGGACTTTCGGATGTTTTTATAGTAGTAGTATTATACTCAAGGCGTTTTAAATTTTTTTGCAATGGTGCTACAAAAATAGTTAAAAAGTTTGAATTATCTATACAATCTAATATGCCAACTACAGGTTGCATTAACAAAAATGTTGTGTATACTATAAATTCCGATATTGCTGCTGATGTTAACTTGGCAGATTGTCTAATGAATAAAATGGCTTTTGTCTTGTATTAATCTATTTTTGGAACAAAAAGTTCAGTAAAACGTCCTTTCTTCCATTTTAGACTGAAATCATATTATACAAGTACTTTCTACTTGAGAAAACCTATGTACACGCCAACTTTCAAACCATTTAACGCATATTTGGAACGACACAGCATGAAAAAATGTACCTAAGAAAGCCTTAAGGCAATCACCAATAAGTTTTTAGTTCAAGTGAAAGATACAGAATATTATCCGGGACTCTCGAGGTTGCTGCCAAGTATTTTAATGACGAAAGGGGAATTTGCTTCTTCTGTCAATGTTCAAAAGATACAACTGATCATATTTTGAGGGAATGGCAATCTTTATCTAAAATTTATGGGGACGTCATTAAAATGGTTAGTACATTATTCAATAAACAACTGAGTAAAGAAATTTCCTCTCTTCTTCAAATAATGAGAGAGTTGATGCAATTGTTATTACAACACAATATATAGTCTATAAATTACGGACAGTAAGATAAAATAACCTCCATGGAGTTTTACAAATTGCTAATCTTGATGCAAATGTATTATTGAAGATTTAAACTCTTTTTTTTTTTTTTTGTTCATCGTCCAATTAATGTTTTTTCTAAATATTTATTTTAAATACTCTTGATTGTGCAATATTTTATTATGTTATTTTTGATTTTCGTTTGTCTACATGTTTTAACGAACTATTTCTGGAATATATTATGTTATTTTATAATAAGATTGTAAATGTTTAAATGCATGCCAAAAAAGGCCAAAAAAGAACAACAATCCTACTCTGTAAATAGCAATGACACATAGGCTATAATTACTACGAGTACAACAAGGACTTATACTTATAATTCCCGAGCAGCAACTCATTACTTCTGTTTGTCGTACATGATCACACATATTAGATATTATTTCATTTTTTATTTACATTCTCTGTATATATGTATTTAATTTAAACTCTTGTGTTTTACAAATCTTACAGACTTTTAATAACAAAATAAATATATTTTCTTTCAAACAATATATACTAGTCCATTTCTATTTTTATTTTTTTAAATCTTGACCTCTCATAGTCTAAAATATGCGTTTGGATAAAATAATGAACAACTTTGAAAAAGTTCCAGAGATCACTCAACCCATACAAATGGAGAAAATACTTACTGAAATCAATTCAAAATCTTGATGTCCATATTAAAAATTTAGAAAATATCATTCCAAATTTTGACTCAAGCAATGTACATAATCATTGATCTGACCAGTGTTACTTGCCTTTATGTCAAAACATCAAATTTTTGAAATCCCAATGTAGAGTTAAAAGAGACTAAAAACCAAATTTTTCTTTTAAGATATTGTATATTTTCTCTGTCTCATGTATCCGTGCCCTCCGTATTGATGATCTGCTGATGTTGAATTATCTAACGTTGTAACAAATACTTCTAACAGTTTATGCAAGAAAAAAGTTGTAGGTATATCGATCAGAAATGTTTGCTCTGTTTATCGATCCACCCAATTCAGGCCTTAAAATACTTTTAACTCATTTTTTTATGTGTAATGGACAGTATACTCCTTATCACTATCTTCTAATGTACTTTCGTCATTACTATCTTGTTAAACAATCCATTCTTTACTTGAGTGCATGTTTTTGGATATATATGTAGCTTTTTTTATTCTGCATCTCGCCTTCCCGTAATTTTCGTTACTTCTGTGTAATGGGATTTATCTTCTACGCCAATGTACCCACAACGTCCTCTCTCTCTCTGCTCCAAAAGAAAGTCTGTTTTTTTTTTTATGAGAATGAGTGTATCCTTTATGTGCAATGTCGAAAATGTATTATAGTTTACTCGGAATAGCATTTATATCTGAATAATAAGTCTTATATGTTTATCAAGCTTCTACCAATCACAATACCACTTTTCTGGTTGTATAATGATATGATGCTTATGACGAACAGAAAATCCATCTTTCTCCCAAAAAACCAAAACAAAAAAACATGCAAAACATGCTTTCTTGATGCTAACTATGCGGAAGTGATTTAGGTTTCTTGGTATCCAAATAACCCGAAGTCGTTGGGTTGACTCCTTGTCGATTTTTTGTGTTCTTTATTTTAAAATATGTTAAGTTGTCATATAACAAATCAAAAAAAAATCTTTACATGATTAACAGGATAATATGCAAGCTTACCCTTACCTTCAATGTCATAATTATTTTTAATAATTCAATACCAACCTTAAATGAGGAATCAATGTACTATTCTGAATATAGTTTTATTATAGTGTAGTTTTACCTTAATAATTTGGCTATTTGATTCAAAAAAAAAAAAAAAGATAGATAAATCGCTCTGTGAGTAATAGGTTAAAAAAATTGTCCTTCCCTTCTATTTCGTTTAAAATCAAAGAAACTAATTTAAGAACAAATTAAGTTGAACTTTTTTAAAGATCATTTTCATATGTAAAAAACAGTTATAAGGTATATTTAATTATATCTGCTTGTGATTGGAATATAATAAAGATAAAAGACAATTTTTGTTTTAAAAATGTCAATTTTAAAAACTTGAACGGAGTTTTGGCTACCTCTAAAACTTTTTCCTAGGCCTTCAAAATTTGTCAATTATAGTTTTTTAACAAAATAGATATTTTTAGGTTATGAGATCTCAACATTATCAAAAAAAAAATGGAGCAATCTAATATATATTCAAAATAAAAAGTTCAAATTGAATTGATAAAGTTAATATATATTATTAATATTTTTATTACTTTTATGAAAATAGCCAAAAAAAAAAATCTTTTATTAGGTTACCAAAATTAGTTCCATTTCTTCAATTGCAATAACTTATTGTCTACTTACTAAAAATTGATTGAATTTATAAGAACATCATGCTATGAATATTAATCCTTCATTTTTATTTAAAAATGGAGTATGACCTCTTGAAATTCTTGCAATCTATGTACATTACTACTACGTTGATTATCAAAACTAAAGAGAATCTAAGGAAAAAGGCGACAAGACGGTTGAAATAATAATGAAACACGAAAAAATATATGTTCATTCATTCACACACCATCGATCAAAAAATTATAAGTATTGGAGATTTAAGCTTAGAATATGGTTGAAATATCGGGGCGCATAAGTTCAAACAAAAAAGAAATTTGTCATTCACCTCCTAGACATCAGTGACCTTACTAACTATACTCCTTCTTGTTTTGAAAATTCAAATGCATTTATCTAGAATTGATCAATAGTTTATAGTTATTTCTGTTAGAAAATATGCCGACATGCCCGAGACAATCCTATTATCTCAGCATGGTCTTTAAGCTCACTAGAATTTCAGCGTTATTCACATCCCAAAATGGAACTTTTGTAGAGCACAAAAAAAAGAAAACTGTCCTGTTTTTTGAAAATATCCCATTCTTAACCATGCCACGGGACGACAAAAGATTAACAAGCGTAATAAATATTTTAAACCTATCAGAATTCAAGGTGATTTTTTTTTTCTAGTTTTATTTTTGTCTCCACTTTTTTTTAGAGTCGTGACAACTCAGATCCATGTAATCGTATGTAACTTTCAATAAGCCATATTTCTGGAAGCTATTATTTCCGCCAACCAGGTTCATCAGAAGTTATATTTTGGCTATATTTATTTTTGTTGTCGTTGTTTTTTTTGTGTTTGCTTGTAAGCAAAAATACGGAAAAAGTTACAAACTGATTTTGTTAAAAAAACTTAGTGGGAAGTTTATATATGAATCCAATTAATTTAAGAGATCAAATTTGAAGGTTATTTTTTGTCTGTTTGTAATCAGGATTACAGGCAAAGTTACAGACTTATTTTAATAAAAATTTGTTGGAAAATTGTTTATTTTAAAAAGTCAGAAGCTATAACATTTTGAAGGATCAAGGGAAAAGTCAATTGTTCATCTGTTTGTAAACAAAATTACAGAAAAAGTTAAAAACCAAATTTCAGTCAAACTTTGCAGGAAGATTATTAACAGTTAACATTAATAAGGCAATAAATTTTGAGGGATCAATGCCACACAAAACGTGAAAAAGTAGGATCGACCATAAAATAAATAGCATAAGTATAAAAAAAAATTAATTGTTTAAAATTTTATAATTCAACAATGCAAACTTTTGAATAATAACATAACATATAATTAATTAATGCTAATTCATGGGGAAAATGATTTTAAGCGGAAGTTTGCACTCTATGGAGTGCAAATACTAGTTTTTTGTTATATTTTTAGGCTCAAATGTGCATTTTTTTGATTTTTTTAAACGTGAATTTTAATTGTACTTTTTATTTATTTTGTAAAGTATTATGTGTCGTTATTTGATTTTAAAATTTGGATAACTTTTTTTTTTCAATTTAATAATCATAAAATTACAAAATAAGTGTAATATTTTCTTAACTTTTCTTAGAAATTGGAATAGTTTACCAAACTATTTGATAACTAAAGTAAAAATCAAATTCAAATATTACTTGTTCTATACTAAAAATGAAAAAAAAAACATGTAAGTAATTTCATAAATAAAAGTTTTCAATGTTTGAAAAAAATTTATTCAAACAATTTTTTTTGATATATCAAAGTTGATTTATTTTGAGTACTTTTATCAAAGTATTTCCTTATAAATAAGGATAAGATAAATTTTCCTTTACAAGCAAATTAGAAATAGATAAAAACAAATTCAATCTTTAAAATTGATAAAGCTTTTATAAAATAACTTTTTCATGAAATTATAAAACTTAAATGACGATAAATATATTTTCTATTCAGAATTTATGTATATTCAAATAAATTATATAAGTTAAAAACATTATATATAATGTTATTTTTATTTTGTGTTCCATGATATTTTAATAACTTACTTAATATTAACTTTTATAGTTTGTCATATAAAATACTTTCAAAAATATTTATAAACCTAACTATAAACGTACCATTGTTGTTAGAGATAAACAGTTAGACAAATTTGACAAGTAAATATAAAATTATTCTAAGACATATAAAGCCTATTTTCTAATTTAAAATACATACCCTCAATTTTTTATATTGGCCTTAATGAAAAGATTGGAAATTTCATAGTTTCTAAGTGAATTTAAAATGTAAGTGGAGTATCTGAGTATAGGCATCCTTCACGGGATCTTACTTTTGATATTCAATTAGACCAAGTCCTTTTTTAAGACCATAGATTCGATAAAATTCCGTCATCCTCAATCTCAATTATTAGATGAGAAGTTACGTAGTAAATGACATAAAAATACAAGAGGTTATTTAAATAAGGCTGAGCAACTTTTTGGGAGGAAAATTAGCATTTTTTCGCCTAAAAAACCGACCGACAAACAATATGTACAAGTTGAAAAGAAAAATGTATACGAAGTAAATGTAAATGAAGGTGGACAGAAGAATATTCATTATTCAAATGCAATTAAAGGTAAATATATTAATTATTCAAAAAGGATTAGGTTTGTCAGTTACTGATAATAAGATTGACACCAACACATCACATAACACTCCACTCAGAGATGATTGGAAAATGGGTTTAAGAAAAAAAACGGGGGTTCCTACCAAGAAACTCAAATTAAGGAAAAACAAAATGCGAAAAGAGTATTTTTATCCTCACGGGGAACTCTTTAGAAAAAAATACGGGAAAATAATCTTGAATAAATTATAATCTATCTGGAAGAACACAGAACGAAAAATGTTTGCGAAGTTAACCTTTCAGAGCCTGAAAGTCTACCTACATCGGAAGGGTAGGTTGTGTTACATAGATTTTTTTAAAAACTAAGAAAAATCCCTGTCAATGTCTCTATCAATGCTTCCATGTTTATACTCGTCGCAAGGATAATCTGTCACCTTTTTCTACAAACTCAAACTTGTTTTTTGCCTGCGACTGTTTCAAATTCATCTCACCACCCCAGAGGAGTTCTCTTGCTTGTTTTGCTCCGGTGCTAATGTGGTTATTTCGTCTCCGTGGAAATTTAATATCTCGTGTGCTGTTAACTTTGCAGTTCCGCACTGACTTTGTACCGAAGGAGATGGATGACTTTTGGAAGTACAATCATGTTCCATACTTTAATCGTATCCTAGATATATATTGGTGGTTAGTTGTTATATCACAGTTTATGTGCATAACGCCGACCCCACTTTCATTAACCGAGATACTTAAGAGTATATAATTGTTTAAAAATTTACATTTTAACGAAAAAACTGAATATTGTCACTATACATCAAATTACAGTTTTTTTGTTAGAACAATAAGTTGCGCTTACTAAATTTACAATAAAATATATTTTATACTTATTTCAACAAAAATTTAAATATTCAAAATTGAAGTTCATTGGAATATAGCTAGGTAGGTTTCAATAATGCAATTATTACGATTTTGGAACCCATATAATAAATATTCACTCTAAGATAATATATATATTTTCGATTAAGTATTTATGTTTATTCAAATAATAATATATACATTAAAAACTTTATATATAAAGTTATTTTTATTATTTGTTCCGTGGTATTTTAATAACTTACTTAATCTTCTATAGTTCTTCATATAAACACTTTCAAAAAATATTTTTAAACAGCACTGTACGTACCATTGTTGTTCGCGGTACAAAGTCAGACAAATCAGCCTAAAACTTGACAATTCAATATGAAATTATTCTAAGACATGTAAACCCTATTTTTTATTTTAAAATCTAAAATGCATACCCTCTATTTTTTTATATAGGATCTGGCTTACATAGAAAGGATAATAAGTCCCGACTTGAGCTTAAATTTAAACCATTATATGACCGGTATAATTCATACTTAAATTCAAATTACAGAAAAAGTACTTATTATTTATAATATTTACTTAATTAATTAGCTTTTTTAATAAATACATGTAAGTTTGTTCTATAAACATTAGGTATGTCTAATACCAATTATTTCTGAGTAACCTCCCGAGTTTCGACATTCCATGACACCATTATAGTATTATATGGATAAGGTATTGAGTTTATTTTTTTTTATTCAATGTAATATTTTCCTATAAGATTTAAATTTTTTTTTAAATGTTCAAAAAATGATATTAGTGTGTATGAATTAATTAATTATCTCATAACTTTTTGAAAAAAGATTTCAGATATTTGTGTAAATGAGATCTCGTTACTTATGCAATTTTGTCTCCACTTTGAAAAATTCACCATATTAACCCAATTAAATTGATAAATTAATAGAGTTTTCGTAGTTAATTATTAGGTAACTCATGGAATTCTAGCAAAGAAAAAAAATATTTTGGCGGTGTGTTTCGAATCCCCATTGAATTTTACCTCGGGAGGGACGTCTTTGGGGGTCATGGCGATGTACTGAAGGCTGCTTGTGTTGCTGACTGGGTCGACTATGAAAAAAAATTTCATCCGACAAAATGAGGACTTTACTATTGGGTTTCTTCAAATTATTAATTCTTTTATCTTTTATTTGATCTTTCCAGCCTTTTTGTCTGCGTAAAGCAGTAACCCCTGAACTTTTGTGACATCCCTAGACTTAAGGCCCAAATCCTTCTTAACAATGCACCGAACAGTGTTTTTTTTAAAATCAAATAACTACTGATCTTCATATCACGAAGCAGATAATAATTTTTTTATCTTTCTTAATACCCTGTTAAAATACTAAATTCATAGAGGATGCGTGTTTGCTGTTTAGTTATAATGAAGTTCATGTCACTCTCAACGTTTCCTAGAGGACTATGAAGTATTATATTAATCAAGAAAATTTGATCATAGGGTCATGGTTACGCCATTTTGGCCCAACTATATGTGAGTGACTTAAAAGTAAGAAGTTTTAAAGTATTTTTTTAAAAATCAATTGTCTTAAAATGAGACGAAAAAAATTAATTAAACCAAAGAATAAGTTTTATTGATCATAATATGTCAGTACTCATATAAAGAAGTAATAGAAAATAAAAAAGTGTAAAGAAATAATACAACAAATTTTTTTATAGGTTACTCCGAACCCTGCATTAGTAGGGTGTGTCATATGGAAAAAATCAATAAAATTAAACGGAACATCACTTTTTTAAACATTAAAGCCTATAAAGAACACATATTATTATGCATTTACATATTGTTATATTTACCAGGAATTTTTTATATTTTATTAAAATAAATTTTTGTAACCATCATTATACAGGAGATACTCTTATATACATAAGAGGGTGGTCTGAAAACTTTCCGACCAAACATAGGTACAGGGTCCCATCTTTGTAATCCGTCTAAAAAGTAATCACCATTTTTATCTGAAAAATAATTGTTCACGAGACACAATTTGTTTTTGGGTCCATAACTCCGAGTTTGATTCACTTAGACACGTCAAATTTTAACACCTCAAGCCTTTATATTTCTGTTACTATTTGAATTTATTAAAATCTTACCTTTTTAAGAAAAAATATTTAATGACAGCTCGATAATCGATTTGGTCCATTTTCACCGATACACTCATATCAAATCACTCAAATAACTGTTAGATAGCAGCTGTGCATCTAAAATGGCAAAAAATTTGGGGTGTAGCTATGAACTGGTGCTGATAGATTTGACTAGCTTTTATTTACATGTGCTGCTATCTTCACGTTGAGGTGGGAAACTTTTCAGACAACCTTCGGATAATAGAGGTACTATGATGTTTAACGTACACTCGGCGTTAATACACTAAATCGGAAATGTTTCTGTCTGATTAAGTTATTAATCAGATCAAAAATATGAAAAATTGGACGACAAATGGTGATAAAGATTATTACCAATAATCCTTTTTTACTCTATATATAAGACCAAAAGAGGAAGTATTTCAATAAGATACAAATATGTATTTGTTCAGGTGGATATAATCAATGTTATTAGTTATGTTCCAATATCTTTCATTTATGTTATTAACTTGCATTTTTTTCTTTATATTCTAATTAAGTCTTTATTATTTTTAATTTTTTATATGGTATAAATGTTACTAACATGTTTTTTTTTACTTATTAGCTAATAAATAACTGATAAATAAGTTCTGAAATTAATCAATACATCAAAAAATATTGCTAACCTTAAAGACTTGTTCTGATGAAAATATAGAAGAAGTTGTATAAAAAGTAAGGATAGATTAAAAATTATTTATATGAAACTAGTTTTACAAGTTTCGGGATATCAAATCTAAACTTTTTTTTATTTTTTAATATCAAACTTTATTTTACTTCGGGCACAAATTGGTACAATAGTAGATACTAAATATTATTAATGACTCCATAGAGCCTCATGGAGTGAAATTGAAATACATCATCATACAAGTTATCGTTGAAAATACAAAATTGTAGCAACTTATAGATTTTTTTTTTTTTTTTTGTCGTGTAAAATATAATTTCAGGCTTGTGAAAAGGAAGGGAAAATTGAACAACGTTCCATGCAACGTACGTTCAATGAACGGAACGGAATTTTTTTTTTGAAAAAGGAAAGCTAAAATCTCATTTTTAGCGTTCCGTTCCAATAGGTGATAGTAATTTCGGAAGGGGTATAGTTGTCCAGGGGATAAGTTTCTAGAAACACGACTATGCAATTGCAGGGCAATTTTTGAAATTGGGGAGAGACCTAAAGCCTCTACCCCTGCAGACGCCCCTAATATTAATACACTAAGTATTCTCTATAATGGAATTTTATTTTTTCATTCAACAACTTACTGGATTAGAGAATTTCTGCTAGTTGGAATTCGAGGTTGCGAAACCAAATATATTTTAGTAAACAAAAGTACCGACTTTTCAACATTTAATTTTATTTACTAAAAAAATTGCATAAATGCATATAATTATAGTACATATATGTGCCATAAATTGGTTATAGCAAACTATTAGTCATTTTCTAAGGCCGGTAGAAAAATAAGAGCCTACAACGGATTTTTTTAGATTTTGGTTTATTATGAGGGATGCTTATGTATCATACAGCTTGTGAGCTATGTCGAGGAAGTCAGCCCTTTGATCCTCCGGAAAATTGCAACACTCATTAGTATATAGCAATATCTTTGATGCCATGCTCATCACTTCCTTGCTGGATGGGGGCTTCAATAGCTCCTCTTTAGTATGGTTGTCGTTTGATTCATCTTCTGATGCTCCTCCGCTTGGACCTAACTCAAATTTTTTCTAAATTCTTAACCATTTTTTAAATAAACTTTGTTTGTACAGTTAATATCAATTTGTATAAAAGACAGCAACAAGCTCATGGATTGCTATATCCTATTATCTGAAATAAATAGCTGAAACTATGCCTTGTTTTTGCATCTCATGTGGCGGTTCTATACATACATATGTATGTACTTAAAATTACTCTTCTGGCAAGACTTCATTTCCGTATATCGAGGTGTTTTTTTTACCTTTTTGTACCTCAAAAGCCTTCTGGATTACGGATAAAGGAATTTCCGTTGTACGGAATTAAAATTGATTTAAAAAAAAAAGAAGTCAAATAATTTAATATAAGAGAGTCTCTTCCGGGTAATGGAATTTCCGTTTGGGAGAATTCCGTAGTTCGGAATATTTACCGTATTCATGTAAATGTGAATTAACCCCTCGAAAAAGTACATAACTATTATTTATGTCCCTTCTACGAAGTAATAATTAAATTAATTTTGTACTCAATGAAACACATTCTCACGCTCTTTGTTTTTTATTTTTGGCTGTAACTTTTCGTATGGATTTAAAGTACTTCACATTGAGTGGATATTTGAGTTAGATAATATGTTTAACATTACTAGTTGCAAATAAGGTTAATAAAATTTCTATTAATCTTGGATACAATGTATTTTTTCAATGTCGCCTACATGTCGGTGTTTAGTTAAAAAAAAAAAAAAACTATTTATTTTTATGAAAAATACAAGAATCTTTTATACAAGGTTTAAATAATTTACATCTACAAAATAACAGGCAATATCACAACGAGATATTACGGTCAATTCAAGGTATTGAATTCAAATTTCTGGGATGATTTGAAATACCCTAGAGTGTTGACTATAGTTTAAAAACTCCGTTTAATCTATTTGACTTTATTTTAGGCTAATATTGTCTTTGAAATATAATTGATTAATTTCTTATTTCTATAAATATGGGGGTGAATTTTGACTACTTTATTTACAATAAGTGGTCCTTCTTAGGATTAATCAGACTCATTTGTTCATTGAAATTAATTATAAATTGTTGGAAAATGTATTTTACGTTCAACTTTGGGGGAAAATATTCTAGCTTCCTTTTGGATATACGACCTACAAATATGCAATTTTATTACAATAATTCAATACTATTAAGAGTTGTTCATAAGTTATATATAATAGATTTTAATAATTAATTATGACTTAATTCATCTATATTTACATATGAGATTAAGAGAAGATCGATATGATTGAATCAGAACGGATATAGCTATTCTACTTCTGTTAAAATAAAATATTGTAATTTTTAGTGGCTATTACTTAACTTGAGTTTGATTAATTTTTTTATGATTCCTAAAGACATTTAAGGCAAACAAAAGATTTGGCGCCCCAGACATACATGAAAGCGTTCTAGTTTTTCTACATTTAATTTAATTTAGCAATCTCATTTGAAGTATCCAACTTTTTTATGCCTCAAAAACTATAGAGCTTCATTCAACGAGCGCGTTAGTGTATGTCTGTATACTGTACAAGCCTGGTACAACCTTACAATTAGAACGCTGAACCGAATGAAAATAATGGATGAACGAAAAATTGAACGGAACACTTACTAGACTGTATAATTCTCACCCCAGTACTAAAGTACTTCCTGCCTTAATGAATAATTAATACAGTTGATAAGATTTTTTTTCCTTCTTCCTTTTTTTCTTCTCTTCTCCCATTCTCCTCCTCTTTCCTTCTCCCCCTCCCCAAATAAAGCAGATCATTTAATTATTATAAAAAAACAAAAAACAAACAGAAGAGAACAAGAACAATGAATAATTAAAAAATGAATTGTCAATACTTGTAAGTAGACAGGATGAACGTAGCAGAGCATTTATTTCTAAATCCAGTCCAGTATTATTTAAATGTTTAACTGGACTCCGTGGCATTTATTTCTGTAAACATTAAAAAGGAACACCGTAATGACTGTGTCTTTCTTATTAGTTCATATTATTTCCCTTCGATGGAGAGGGGGCCGAGAAGCAATGTCGCTTCAGAGACGTAATCACTAAGCCAAGAATGGAGTTCCTGGTTCTTGTGATTCACAGAGTACATTATACATTGGACTTAGGAGATTACCCTCTCAATTTCCCACCTTTCCTTATACCGTGAAGAAGTTACAAAGATCCAATCCGAGGGACTCAATCTTTTATGAAAGTTTCTCCAAACTTCTTCCTAATCCTAAGGATCGGGGGAATTTTTATACATTTTATCTTCCTGGGATTTATTTATAAAATACAAGAAGTCCCCAGTCTGTACCTCAGCCATTTTTGACGTGTGTGAGTGAATTGGTTCTTCAAAACACATTTGGATATGCATGCTCCATGCCATCCCTAATACAAAGCCGTTCAAACCTTCGCCTTCTGATTGATGAAGGGTCCTTCTCTTCACGAGTAATATTAACAGTCGAAGCTTGCCTTATCATTTTGTTAGGAATGTCTTCTAAGGCAATGAATGCAAAGATCGGAGGACCGAGCTAATTACCTCCGAAATCTCATCCAGAGAACATCTGCAGCGTTCTATGGGATAGAAAGAAGTCATTCAACACGGGGCTCCCATTTGATAACTATATTGGCCTGCAGAAGTAATCCCTATATTACTAAGGAAGTCAATCTACTGTTCAGTCGAGGATTATAGTTGAGTGGATCATTTGAACCTACTAAAGAGAGGACATTCTCAATGATAGACCTCTATACTGTGCACATCTTCCTCCAATGATGATCCTATCTTTTCACCACTCCAAACATCTCAGATGGACCCACACAGATCCGTTCAGCAAATTGAAAACCAATCCCTTGGAAGAATTTTGTTTTGATTTTAATTGTTTTAAACTCACCTGAGTTGTTTTAACCACGAGGGATTCATCACTTTCCACATGCCTTCTATTTGTGTAGAACCAAGGCCCCAACGAGTTGTTGGTGCATTAATCATAGACCTTGAAATGTATACTCTTGCATGTCCCTATACTAAATCCTCCCTTAATTTATTTATGTACCCACATATCATATTTGAATAAGGAACGTAACTCAGCAGATGAAATGTTTTTGGGAGGATACTGATATCCCAGGCTTTCAATTTTTCATATCTAGTGAGTGGGTTGTTACTGAAAAATCTGACACTTTTCTGTATAGAAGATGACATTTTTAACTCATTTCTTTTCTCAGCATCGACACTGCAGCTAGAAACCTCAATCCCTAGAAGTGAGTAAGACAACAAAAAATAACTCTCTAATACCATCACATGTCTTAAGATAGTCGTCACAGTTGGATATGATCTTAGTCTTCTCGATGTTGATGGAAAGACGCGATTTAAAAAAAAATCCTAAATGACTTCAATGGTATGGGAGATGGAATATGGTAGTTTTTCTTATGTTTCCGTTAGAAATAAGGTAAGATCGTTTTCGCAAAATTGTTTTTTCTTATTATAGATTATTGCTTAATACATTATGTTTTATGATCATAATGCTGTTTATCCGATCGAGTGCATAGTAAAATATAATCTATATAAGCAAAACAACCATCAATGTCACCTTTCATTCCAAATATCATTCTTTCGAATGTACTTGTTGAATTTTTAAGTCAAAATGGAATTCTGAGGTATTGGAAAAAAATTCCACAGGGAGTTGAAATAGCGGGTTTTTCATGTCACAAGTATCCATTGGAATTTGGTAATAGGCTTTTAGTAAATCTAAGTTACTTAAATGCTGACAATTACTTATTCTGTCATTTGAAGTCTGAATTGATGGCATGGGATATTTGTCCGCCTTTGTTACATTATTAATTAGTCTATAGTCTCCTACTTTTTGTCATTCGCCTTTTGATTATTTTTTTTGCTAAATGGATAACGTATGACAAGTTGGACTTAGAGTGTTCTATTATTTTGTTATCAAGAAATTTTTGTATTTCCTGATTAATAATCTCCATTTTTTCAGGAGTGAGCCTTCATGGGAGTGTAACAATATGCATTCCTGTCGTTTTATAATACAGTATAAGCATTTTCCTTTTTATGAGTTGTCATGTTAGGCAGTGTGCTTAACTAGAATACTCTTTGTGTCACCGCAATCAGTGTTTACATTAATTTTATTGATAAAACAACCTCGTTTAATAATTTTCTTATTAGATATATCAATTAATATGTTATATTTAGTCAAAAAGTCCAGTCCCAATACTTTAAAGTCCATATCAGTAATGATAAATTCTATTAAATGTTTCAAGCCCTGGTAATTTAACTATTTGGCTAGAATTGTCATTATACTTTAAAGTCTGGTTATTTGTAGCAAGAAGTCTAATACAAGATGGTTTACCATTTAAGAATTTTTTGTAGGGAATTAAAGATAGTTCTGCTACCTTTACTATTATAAAGGTCAGTGGGCGTTCAAAATGGATAACAGTATGTTATGTGTAATTTTAAAGTAAGAATATTTGAATTATTAATTTTATTTTGATAAATATTTTTATTGATAATTTTTGAAATTGTTTTCTGGAATTTTTAAATTTTTATATATATCGGAAGACCCGACTCTCCATTAGTTTTTTTAATTGTCATTATTAAAAATTTCGAAGCACATATTGGAAGTGCTGCATTTATATGATTTGTTTCCAAATTTCTAATGAAAAAAAAACCAAAATAGAATTCACTTTGTGTTTTTTTTTGTTGTTGTTGAAAACTTCTACGAAAAGGTAAAGTTGATTATTGATCATTTATAGGATTTTAGACGAAGTAGACAGTGCTGATCAACAGAACATTGACAATTTATTAGATTGCTCTGATACTTTATTTATAGCTGATGAAGAGGTTATCACATAAACAAATTTATTATATGCTTCATTTACTCCTAACTTCAATATTCACGTCGTTATAAATGATACTTAAAAATATTCACTTTGACGATAATCTCAAAGGTAATAAGAATGTCAAGTAAATAAAGTAAAATCAGTGATAGTGTTTAATTTTCTTTTCAATTCATCATGGGTCTTAAAGGGTTAAAACAGACAATTTTTGTTTTCCTTTAAAATCTAGAGACCATGTGTTAGAAATGTATTTCCCTTTTTTTTCTTATTTTTATAAGACGGCTGAGCTTTAGCTACACAAGGTTGACGCAATTTGGTTAAAAAATATATTATAAGTTTAAACTACTTTAAGATTGAAGTCCTATACTTGCATAAAATCCTAAGATATGATAACCGTGTTTGCATAAATAAAATATATATTTAATATCAGAATTGAAATATTATAAGAACAAAAATGATTACATGTAATATTGCAAAATCTTGGCTATGATCAGTTTTTCTAAAGTGATCAGAAAAATTATATGGTGTTCATATGATCATGACAAGTCCTTTGTTTCGTGATTTTTACTGGGATCTCAACAATAATAATTTCATCATGGTTCATTACATTTATTAATTCATTAAATTTTTCAATTAGATGAAGTAAAATCAAAAAGGAATTATCATATCATCCAAGTCTCTTATGAATTAGCATGGTGATCTTACTTCTCAAAATACCACTATTGAATATATTTTGTCGGCATGATGTAATCAAGATATCATTGAAATGTTTTTCTCGTGTATCCGAGGAATTGGTCGATTTCACCAGCATCCTAACTCTGCGGAATTTATGGATCGATTTCGTATACTAGTTATATCCAATTCATCACAATTTGCTGTTTCAACCGCAGTTGTTAAATGTCAATTAGAAATTGCATCATATGACTTCTCTATTTTGGATCAGATAAAAAACACTATTTATGAAATTTCTCTGGTAGATGAACCAGAAGAAAAAAAACTATGATGAAGATGATTGACATACGAAATGATATACAATTGCTGCTTGAAGAAGGTGAAATCATAGCTAAAGACCCTAATACTTATGAGTATGAAAATTGTAACCATGAAGATGAAGATAAGGACATTGATGATATTTTAGAAGGTGAGGGTAACAAAATCAAAGATGATGAACTACTGGATCCATCAAAGGAATGTGAAAAAGAAGCCTTACCTTATATCACTGGATTTTTGGCAAATAAACTTCATGAAGAATTTCCAAGTCTCGGTACAAAGACAAAATATTTAGATTCTGATCAACTCGTACAAGCAAGTCTATGGATTGACTCTAGATCTCATGCAGCCCTCAGGAGAATTCTTGGAATTTTGTAAAGAAATGGAAAGTTAATTTTAAAATTTCATAATCCTGGAGTTGACTGTGATCCTTTTGTAATAAAAAGACTGACTGACTGACTGACTTATTGTCTACAAAATACCCCCACCAAAATGTCAAAATCATTGAGAAATTTGTCAGAACAAGAACATTTCATCGTATAAAGTACTTAAACTTTCTCAAAAAAACTAAAAACTCAAGATTAAAGCAAGAAACACAAGGGAATTTACTCATTACTAAGTCATACTCATATATCATTTAATTGACTCTCCCCTCAGCACATAACTCAATCTGACAAGTTATTTATTGTATGTAATTATCCATACTATTATACCATTATATGTCTACTATTTTGTTGTAACTGATGTTTTTAATAAAGTAATAAACAGTGTTAAACCTATAAAATTGAATTCTTTTGTCCTCATTATTTGATTTTCATTTTTGAACGTACGTAAGTTTGTTTTATTTAATTTAAATATGTATATTATATTAAATGATCGAAATTTGCCGTTTCGATGACGTCACAAAACACTTTTTTCCTTTTTGCATTTTAAACGCTGCGAGAAGAGGATGAGCCATCATTATTATATTATCATTGGGGTTTACTATATTTTCTATCATTTTTACGACTGAACAAGATTTTAATTTTTTGGGTTAGAAAACATCACAAAGTGTACTAATATAATGATAATTTAAGATTAAATTATAAAATAGAAAATCAATATCAACATTTTTCTAACATTTTATTTATTTTGATTATATTGAAAATATTTATTATTTTCGTTTTGCGTCACTATAAAATATGCATACGCGTCGATTGATTAAATCTTGAAATTGTAATGATTTTCTTATATTTTTTACTTTAGGCTACAATTTATTTTGTAAAATAAAAGACTAAAATTTCATATTGACCATGTCATTTTTGCCACTTCAATGAGAAAAGTGGCTTTTTTGGGAGAAAATGGACTATTTTCAGTCGTCTGAGAGATTTGGGCAAAGCATTGTTGCTTCATCGCTGCATATTTCTTAATTTTTCGACATAACTATAATACAAATTGATGTTGATATAATTTAAGATTTATGAAAAGCGCTTAAAGTATTTGTTGCAGTGATATTTGAAAAAAATGAAATTTATTTATGGTGAAAATCCATATAAAAAGGCTAGATTCGTACAATTAAGATTAAGATGAATGAGGAGCAGAAGATTATGAATTTAAAAGATTTTTTATTTTCTAAATATTTATTTATATTATGCATACCAGAGTTATAGTTAATAAATAATATTCTTTATTGTTGTGTGGTAATTCATCACAATGAATACAATTTATCCATCACGGATAAATTCACTTTGGCAAATGGGTGTCACGAGAGATGTTCAATTATTATATGAACTTTTTCAATTTGAAAAACGCTTTTCATGTAAAGTTACTATTATTTTAAATAAGTTCTTAAAATGAGAGTTCCAATATCTTAATCAGTAAAAAAATATTTGTAAATATATTCTGTTTAAATACCATCTTTTGGATGTGAATTAAGATTTGACTATAAATTATATTAAAGATATATTTTGTCAGATATTTAATTTTTGGAATGTTATTTAATAAAAATAAAGACAATTGACACTAAAATATATAAGAGATCCCAAAATTCCCCGATGGAAAAAACAATACCCAGACCGAACTATATATTTTTTATATATATAATATTACAGATCATTTGTAACCTTGTGTAAAGTATAATCATAACATACTGAACGTTGAACCCTTCGACTACAAGTTTGCTGAAAAAAGCATTCTTGGCAAATGAAAATGGTTGAATTCACGTTTAAATAATTGTATTTGTGTTTATAGATTAAAATTATGCATATTTACCCTCAGTGGGGATCAAACACGTGTTCGCATATATTCATATTTTTAATTTTCTTTAAAAATAATTTTACGAATCGGAACTTAACGTATTTTTTGTAAACATACAGTGTGCCGCCCTTGTTTAACAACGAACTTTGTGATCCTGCAACAGTTGCTCAGGTTGTCGTTTTTTGACATCTAGCCAGAAGTGTCTAGCATCAATTAAAAAAATGGCATTGATCAACAAAGTTTTAATTCCACTATGTTCCTTTTTACGATCCACGCCGGACGAAAAATTGTTGAGATTCTGAACTTCTTACCCATAGATAAATCTTTCGTCCAGAAAGTCAGGAGGGAACTAGATTTGTCCGGAGGTACCTATGACTGTTCCATGCCACAATGCAAAAAAAACAAAAAAAAACTTTGACTTGGCTGTCTGAATATTTGTTGACCTGGTTGGGTCGAGTATTCGGCCTCCACTCACCGGTGGACTTTTTTGTGTCGTGTGTAGTAGAGTAACGCACCAACAGATCCTCTTACAACAAAAAATCTGAGCTGATGTCTAGAATCCAGGATGAATTCCGGAATCTGCCAAGGCGACTAATCAAGAACTGCTCCCGTTTCTGAAGTAGAGTCGAGGCAGTTACTGACGTCAAACGGCGATTATATTGAATAATAATAATTTATATTGAAACGACTTTTATTTATAATTGTATTTTTTTTTAAATCGGATGATTAGTTTAAGCGAAATTCCATTTAAAAAAAAATGGTGTTGGTTGTTAAATAAAGGTCGCAGCCTGTATAATATGCAATAATTTTTAGTTTCCTGATATGTATCTTCTATTTTTTAGTTTTTATTCGTATTTCATGATATACTTAAAAAGCACAATGCCCACATTGAGTATCTTTTGGACCCCTAAACTTTATACGTAAATTGATACACTTTGTTTCAGGTCTTCTAATAACAATGAAGTACTTTGCATTATGAAAATGTTTTGAAATTTGTTAAGTACAATTTCCTACTCCAAACCGGAAATACCTTAGAGATATATTCCGAATAAAATAAATTTAACATTATTTGTCTCACTAAAATTTATATTTTCCTTCCCAATACGGTTTTTTAATTAATTGAATAAAAAGAGCTGGACATCCACATTTGAGACTTCCAAACCGATGAAGACAATATTCTTCAATCAGA
Organism: Lepeophtheirus salmonis; assembly: GCF_016086655.4. Taxonomy (NCBI): domain Eukaryota; kingdom Metazoa; phylum Arthropoda; class Copepoda; order Siphonostomatoida; family Caligidae; genus Lepeophtheirus; species Lepeophtheirus salmonis. The sequence goes on from NC_052132.2 coordinate 24,650,608, forward strand.
AAGTAACTCAGATCTATTTAAGAAAATTGTTGATTATCCAAATCCAATATCTTATTTTTTCCATGTTGGTCAATAATTACATGTGTATGAGATTTTTGAACTGAACACATTTATCAATTTTAATAAATATGGTTACATTTAATAAGTAGAATACTCAATTTTTTTCTTTTTAACTCTGAAGTTTAGGAAGAAGGAGTGACATCCACTTAAAATCTTGCAAGGATGTATCCCCTTCCGGATATCTAGATGCTTGTAGTAGAAGCCATCTACTATCCTTCTATTCTAGAGAAGTATTTACAATCGTGAATAATTATTACTGAAGAATATATAGGTATATCATTAATCATAAATGAAGATAAAGAAAAACATATGGTTTCATAATTGTGGAAGTCGTCCATCTTGGAGGCATAAACAATAGAAATGTATAAAATTTAAACCCTTGTTTCTTTTTTAGTATAAAAGCGGCGAATTATTGCATGCATTTGTTATAAGACTAAAATAAGGACCTCAATCTTTATCGTCAAACATAAAAAAAATATTTTTTTATGATATCTTATACCTTATGCAAAAAAATATGATGTTATTACATCATTATACATTATATTGTGTATCCAATATATTTGTAATTCCTTTTGCATGGGTCAAATATTTTTTCCAATTAATAAAAGAATAATAATTTGACATTTTCATTATCATTCATGGAAGGCATTCCTTTTTTTCTCTACTTATTTTTAACCAGGTACTAATGTTTTTTATTATTTTGCCATATATGTACAGGGTTCAGAAGCAAAACGTGGACTGTTAATAAATGCTAATTATGCAATTAAAATAGAGATGTTTTGGGATTTTTTCCTGCATATTTCGAATCTCCTGTTCTTTCTGCATAAGTAAACAATAATAAACATTTCTTAAATCTTTCATCATGAGTGAGCAAGAAGCAAAAAGGCAGTGGATCTCAGACCTTCTGGAGGACAAAATTGAGTTGCTAGGATTGTGAACATTGTGAAGTGCTCCAGGAGCCTCATTTTCAAGGTGGCCAAGATGAAAAACGATGTAAAAGACGTCGAAAGGAACGAAGGAAGTGGGGGACACAACTTGAAAAGTGATTCTTGGTTTCTGGGGGACCTGAAGAAGAAGATAAGGGAAGACCCCACAAAATCCATGAATCGCCTGTCTAACGAGTTTGACGTGGACGAGGGCAATCAGGAAGGCTGTGAAGGAGGACAGGGGGGGGGGTCCTCTTACACAAGGACCCACACAACCTGTTGACTGACACAGGAGGAGAGGAGACTGCAGAGGTGCAAGAAAGTTCGTGCGTGGATCAAGGGAAATCGATCCACATTAAAAAATTTCTCTGATGAGAAGATTTTCACCGTGGACCAGGTCTACAACCGTTGGAACAACTGTTGGCTAGGGAGACCTCCAGAGTAGGTGAAAAGGGCGTTACGTAAATAATATGGTGTCCGACGGCAAGAAGATGCCTCCTTTCTTTTTTAAGGCTGAGGAGAAAATCGGCCAGGAGGCCTACTATAAGGTGCTGAGGTTCATCATACTGCCATGGCTCAAGGCCACCTACCCAGAGGATAACTATGTGTGAACCCAAGATAGTGCACCCTCACACACATCGACCAAATGCCATAAGTTCTGCCCCGACAACATGGCTGATTTTTTGCCTAAGGACATGTGGCTATCATCTTCGCCAGATTTGAACTCGTTGGATTTTGATGTGTACGACACTTTGAATAAGGAGACTAACCGGACATCTCACTCGAACGTGGACTCCCTGAAGGCCGCCATTGTGAAGGAGTGGAACAACTTGTCTGGGAAGTTCATCATCATCTACTGCAAGGCTTTCCACCGCCGTGTGGAGGCTGTGATTACTGCTGAGGCAGGCCATATTGAGCGAACATGTTAACAAAGGTCGTATCTCAAAGTTTTGTTGAAAAAAATTTCAAATTTGCTTATCAAAAAATAAAACAATTGACATTTATCTAAAATCGGTAATTCAGTCCACATTTTGCTTCTGAATTTTGTATATTTGACTAATCAATTTCTTTCTTTTTTGGAAATTTTGAACTCTCATAAGCTGAAAATATACATTTGGGTAAAAAACGAATTCTGACAAATTTTGCACAATTTTGAAAAAATGTCTTTTTCTTTTATTATCTACTAGCCATAAGCAGATATAATTTTAAAATTAAATTATCTATAAAAGATATAAATTATTAATTTGGTCTTGTATTAGTTTCTTTGATTTTAAACTGAATACAAGTGAAGTATATTTTTTCGTTATTTTTGTATTATCGTTCAATTTTTTTTTAATAAAACACCAATATAGCCAAATTTTTATTGTAAAAAATGAAGCATTGTATCAGAAGGACTTTGATCTTTCATTAATAGTTTTTTTATTAGCTCCTTTTGTTACAGTAAGTCATTTCAATTCAATTCAATAGCTCTTCCAGTGTGGATTTCATTTTTTAAAAGAAATTTACTTATGATATGGTTTTCTAATTTCTCGAGACACTTGCATGATATTCTTGGAAATATAGGATATTGCTCATGGGAGATTTAGATCGCTTATATTTATAAATTTATTTTAGCATAGCTATTGTCTTCAGAAAGGACATTTATGCTTTCACAAAGTTCATGAGAAACATCTCCTTAATATTAACCGACAAAATGTCAAATATGAATAAATAATATTTATCCTATATTTTATACCCTGTTTTACATCCTCGACTTTAAGAAGTTTGGCATTCTAACAAAGAGAAGAATGACTAAATCTTGGTAATCAATAATTCAATAAAATAAACATAAATCGATAGAGACTAGATTAGATAAAACCATCTTGCATTTTTAGATCAAATAGATATAGTTAACTGTAGACCATGGGTTATTTAGTTAATTTTTGGTTCTAAAATGTTGTCCTATGGGTTTAGTATGCAATCTTTAACGTCAGTGAAAATACTATCGTTCGTAAGAATTTTGTGATATTTTTCCATTTATTTTAATGCTTTAAAAGAAGTGTTACAATCATCCGATTTAAGACAAATTTGCCCTGTTCTGTTCAATAGTTTGTTCCCAATGAGAATCCAACTTCATAATTCCCTTCTTGTAGAAGCCGTTGTTCCTATTGGCAAAAATCTCGGACAACCATTTTTCACAGACATCTATTGAGGCCAAATTAGTACCCTCAAATGCCTATAGACAGGAATAGGTGGTAGTCACTTGATGCTTAAGAACATCCCATCTGAGCTCCCGGAGCTTTTGGTGAATCATCAAAGATGTGTACGGCCTGGCATTGTCTTGATGATGTCTTGTTGTCTCCTATTCAAAAATGCTGACCGCCAATGTTCGATAAAAACTTCAAACGGTAGAGTTGTTCACTGTAGAGGGCCAAATTGAGTGGAAAAAGATCACTTTAACTTCTGTTGTGCAAGACGAAGCAAAAAGGTATTGGCCCTGTATAAATTGCAAATTTTCTTAGTTACTTTTGACGCGTTTTTCCCTTTCAGATAGTAAAAATCTAAAATATGATGAATTTCTTCCTTTGAAGTATCCATACTCGACACACGATCGTTCACAATTGAACTAGCCAATCGCAATACTGTATAAAAAGCGTTCGTAGTATACACTCACAACTTAACAAAGCTTTATCGTATCATCCGATGTGACCAATAATGAACAAGATATACTTAGGTAAAAAAAAGCCGGAAAATGTGCAATTACTTTTCCCCAACCTAACATATAAAGATACTTTTGCAACTTTTCTTCGAGATATTGGATAAAAATTGTTTTTGAGAGTTAAAAGTTTTATTTATGATCATTATTTGTTTCTAATTAATTTATTATTTCTCCTGTAACTGATACCATTCAAATTATTGATTATGTTTATATAATTTTTTCAAACTTTAAAGCCAAAGTAAGTTACTGAAGAGGTTTTTGGGAGTAAATTTGATGGATCTATAATTTTGATTTATGATGTACAATATAAATCTTATTATATATTAATTTACTATACTAAACTGCAACATAAAATAAAATGAATATCATGGAAAGTTTTATTATGTATTTATACAAAAAAATAATTTAGTATTTTTTTAAAATTTGTAAGTGAATGGGATATTTTTAACTGTTGTAACCATCTCTGCATTTGACGCGTTGGATTTAAATACAATTTGTTGAAAAACTATAAACTGGTATTAACTTTTAATAGACTAAAACAATTGCAAACATATGTAAGTACTTTGTGTTAAAATTTAAAAAAAAAGCAAGTAAACCCCACTCAGAGTAATTAAACCACAAACTAAAAACTTTTGATACTCACTCAGTTTTTTCAATATTCTTATTATGTTGTTATTAGTGACATTTTTTTAACTATCCCTCTTTTACATAAATGATAAGCATTCCTGTTTAGTATTAAATTGCATGTCTAATCCATATTGAAAAATTATTCATTAAGCAAAAAAGAAAGTTATCTTTAGTTTTACTCGTAATTTTCATGTTTTAAATCATTATTTATTATTTTATAATGTATATCAAAAATAATGGTCTGTCTAATTAGTAATTTAATAATTGTTGACAATAAACATTTATTTTTTAGTATAGTTTATTTCCCATGATTCCTTTTTCCTGGGATTTATTGAGGGTTTTACACATAATACATTTTTTGTGTGAAAAAAAAAAAAAAAAAATTAAATATAAATGATATTATCTGCCTCCAAGATGTGAGGTCCCCTATTCCAAGTTTTGCTCACTTAAGTGCCAGTTATGTATTCCTAAAAACTATCATCACTTTTTCACAGGAGATGGGACACATCGGGGAATACTTTCTTTGGTCTCAAAGACCATTAATAATCCCAAGTGCCTAAATGAATTCTCTAGTGGGGGGAATGTCATAAAATAAAATATTTATTTCAACAATAAGTGGTGGTTTCTATTTAGTCAACGCATATGAACCGAATATCAAATGCTTTGCCTTCTTTCAGGCAATCATTATCGTTTGCAAGAATGACTTTTATCCTTTCCTGTTAATTGGTGATCTTAATGTAGATCTATATAAATCAAATTTTCTGTACCCTAATCTTCAAATATTGACCAAACTTATCGTGGAACTTTACTTATGTGATATTTGTAGATTTTGTAACCCAAAGGATAGTGTGTCTTGGAGAAGTGGGAAGAAGTCCTCACAGATCGATTTAGCTCTTGCTTCTTCTTCTATCCGGTCTAAAACAACTAATGCCCTATATCGCCCTCATCCTGGATCTGATCATAAAATGATTGAAATTGATATTCAACAATATCATTCAAAGAAACGTTTTGAGATCCCAATGTGGGTAATGATAGATAACATTTTTATCAAAGAACTAAAGTCAAATTTGACTCATCGTTTTAACTCTATTTTTAATCCAGCAAAAATAGCTAATGTGTTGGCCTCTACTGTTGAATTCATAACAATACAATTTATTAGAAGGAAAAGGAAGAGAGCTGTATTATTTGAAAAGGATCTTGAAGATGTTTTGAATAACGGATCTCTCTTTCTACGCTCAGTTACAGCAGATACTGCCAATTTATAGCGTACTTCGAAGATTGCTGAGATGGAGTTGAAGGGAAAACATTGTCTCGGAAACAAATGCATCTAAAAGGTTAAAAAAATTGTTCCCGAAAAACCGATCAACTACCTTAATCAAGAAAATAATTGACGAAGGCCAAACTATCACGGACCCACAGAGAATTTTGAAGCTCTTTCATAGGCGCTTCCAAAGGCTTGTTGGGAGTGAAAGAGCGAATTTTCCTCGTTCTAAGTTAGGAAAACATGCAATCTTCACAAAAAATGTTATATCAAATTACATAACAAAGCATTTTAAGAATGGAAAAGCTTCTGGTCCAGATGGCATTGGTGGGAAGATTTTTACCCAATGTGTAGATGAGGTTGTTTTTTCCCTATTTAGTTGAACTGGGGAAGTCTATGGAAATTCGGGGAAAGCTTCCACTATCCATAACAAGAGGCCGGATAGTTATGATCCCAAAAAAGGGGGTACCTACCGATATCAACAATTGGAGACCAATCACGGTACTTTATGAGAGCTGTCACATTCTTTCAGGTGTTCTTGCCAGTAGAATAGAACCCATTTTGAACTCCATACTTGGCAAAGAACAAAAAGTCTTCCTGAAGGACATGAACATTTCAGGCATTTCAATAAATATACAGTCTGCTGTGGAACTTTTGGTGCAATTATAGCTGTAGACTTTAGCAAAGCATTTGATTCTGTCCTACACAGTCATATTTTGAAAGCAGTTAAAATACTTCTTCCAAAAGAATACATTAATCCTATTAGAGCGCTTCTATTCAATGGAACATCAACTATTTCGATAGGGGAGGGAGAAAGCGACCAATTACTTAAAAGAAGAGCTGCCGTCAAGGTTGTCCTTCAGCCCCCCCTATTATTCATCGCTACACTAAAAGATCTTGGAGATTCCATTATAAAGAAATTCAAGGAGTTTGGGGTGGATTTTTGGACCTCGAGACGTATAATTGATATGTATGCCGACGACGTCACATTGATGTTAGAAGCTAACTCTGAGGCTCAATTAATTAGACTAATTGAAGTAATTCGGAACTATTTCAAGAAGTATAAAATGATATCCGGTTTAAAAATAAACTATAAAAAGACGGTTGTTCTTACTATTGGTAAATTGAGCCCAAGTAAGGCTATTCAAATTGCCAACTGTTCAATTAAGGACACAGTGGAGATATTGGGAATTGTATGGGATTCAAAAGGTGTCTCTTATTCAAACTGGACATTCCTAAAAAAGTATGTGTGTTCTTCCATTTACCAATGTAGAAGTTTCAATCTTCAAAAGAGGATTGCCCTTTATAATTTCTTAATTATTCCTAATATCCTATATAAGGCAACAGCTATTCCATGGCTCGCTGAGAGAGCAATTGAAGAAGAAGACTCCTGGCTTAATATGTTTTTTCATAGGATCTATTTACACTCAGTCAAACGACCTAGTTCTCTTATGGGTGGAGGATTATCTCTGCTCTCAAGAATACTGCCTAAAGTATATCAAAAAGTTCTAATTAACCTTTCAAGACATCCAGAGACTGAGTGGCGAGCTACTATTTCCTCACACCCGATGTACACATGGGTTATGCTGGGAACAGATTTTATAAATGATCACTTGATGGAATTATCTCCATCTTTAGCGGCAGCACATATGATTATTTGGAAAGGTACACCGTCATTTTCATCCACTTCCACCATTGATGTGGTGCAACATAATTATAAAAAGAAGTTTTATTTTAAAAACCTCGTGGAACCAAAACAGTTAGAATCGTTAGCCCTATCGAGGGGTATTATCTCCTTTCACGATTTGAGCAACGACTCAATGTTCAACTATGGGAAATTTTTTTATCCACTAAAGAGAGCTGCAGACAATCACATGATGCCCATTCCATGGCATTTGAGAATATCTTTTGCATAAGGAGGAAGCTGACAAAATTTGGGACAAGTTTTAAAAATATTGGGCCTGCCCATGTCGTGGAAGAACAGAATCATGGGTTCAATTTTAAAAGTAAAAGATTGAAAGCGATTCACTTTGCAACTTCAAATATCGTCAGGATGTATATTCTTCAATGCTCCTTGCAAGGACTGTTGAAAATTGTTTAATACAATCATGCTTTTGCTAACTGTCCTTCACTACATACACTGAAAAAAATCATATCGCTTAACATAGCAGGAATAAGTGATAAATTCGTGAGTGCTATTCTTTTATTCGGGCTCACTTCAAATATCTCGAGTCCTCCTACAAAAACTTATGCCATAGAGTTGGCTCTCTCGAGCTGTAGAAGTAGGTTAGCAGAGAAGCTGACAAAAGGTGTCCCTATCCAAAATGAAGAATTTAGAGCTATTTTTATTTCAACTGCTGCAAGATACCCTGTCTTTGCCATTAAAATTCTGGATTCTTTTAATCTAACGTGGAAGTACACGGGGGATTTGATACGCCACTACCCATATGGTTCGAAAGACAACATGACGTTTCTTCGCCGTCTAATACACATCCACAGACGGTTTAAAAAGTTTAGTGCATCCAATGCTTAATTGTTGTCTTTTTGTCTCCATCCTTCGTTTTTTTAGTTGTATGATTTTGATAATTTTTATTCATTTGTTTTCTACCTGATCATTTTACTAATTTTATTGAAGATTTTTATGAAATGTGATAAGCTACTACAGAGTATTTTAATTATCGTGTGACTCAACGTGCTAATTAACTGTTGTAATTACTTTAGTTTAGGGTTTTAATTGTAAATTAAAATGTTTATTTATATATGTAACTTCTCTAAACGAATAAAGTCATTATGTGAAAAAAAAAAAAAAAATATTGAAAATTTGAAATTATTTCAAAAAAAGAATTGTTGAATTTAAACGAAAGATTATCTTTAAAAAATGTATTTAAACGATTTAAACCCTCTAAATAATACACTTAAGTCTATCATCAAACAATTATTACTAACAATGCATCTTTTATAATCCTAAAAAATAATATTTTAATGACATTTAATTAAGGACATTTCATAAAGGTAATATAAGGTCAAATATTTTTTTCTTCAAAAACAACGTGTGAAGTAGAAAATATGAAATTGTACCTATAATAATTTTTGTTGTAGATTTGCAACATAAGATAGAAGAACCATATAGTTTTAAATATATACAAAAAAGCACTTCAATATTCCCATCCAAATAATCATTCTATACTACACATAATCAAATAGAAATATACATAAACTACATGAATACAATGCCATTTACAGATATTTTTATTCACTATTCCACCTCTGTTAGTTAGGATATATTACATCCCGAAAGGTATCAAAATGTTTATCATCCTTGTGAATCTACATTTATCTCTTAAACTTTTCAGCACACTTATAAAACATTCAATTTTATTACATGCAATTATTTATATATCTTGATAATGTCTTGTTTATAATTTATTGTTATATTTAGACTTCTTTAATCGATGGTTAGTGGTTTCCATTAACTATTTTGTTTAAAAGTCGTTCATTTTTATTTTATCAATTTTTTTCTTCAATGCGAAGACTGCAAAATACAACGACACTTAAAAAAATTATAATATCATACCTATTATTTTATATAGTATACGCAACCCTATAAAAAAATTATAGATACTAATTAAATACCCAAAATTTACAGAAAGTAATAAATATTTCATTCTTTTACATTAAGAATAACAAATTATTTCTTTTTGAAAGCCCGAACACATTTTTAGTTATATATATATTTTTTTCAATGACTATGTATGCATAAGTATTTTTAGCGCTTTAACTGATTTTTTCTATTACAAAATGAATGGAATAGATTAAAGTTGTACAAAAATTAAATGGTGTCATATTAAAACCAAATATGAAAATTTATCATGTAGAAGTTTAAATAAGGCTGGCTATATTCTTTATCAATATATATATCTTTTTAAAACTATAACAAAAGTATATTTTTATAAAAGAAATATAAAAGGTTTTTTAATAGCAAAATGAAGGAGTTTGAATTAAGTACTTTAAGTATATAATTATGATGTCAGTGCATCTTTAAGCTCTTACTCAATGACTTCATATAATTTTAATGTTTGCAAAGAAGTTTTTTTTACTATAAAACTTGATGATATCGTAAAGTAAACTTTAATACCTCATGATAAAAATAAATGACAAAATCTAATCAAATTTAGTATTTATAAATATTGCATTCCTCCAAAATTAATTTTTAATGCATTGATTGTAATCAATTTTACTTGCAGTTGTACCATTTAAATTTTAAACATCCATTATTTCTTGCTAAAATACATCTTTTGCTTAGAAACTCGTTTATTGTAAATCATGTTTCGAATAGGCATCTTATTATCATAAAATGAGTAATCTGAAATGCTTTATTTTATTCATTTTTATTGATAAAAATAATAAGACGAAGGAAATGTTTAAAGATCACAGACAGAGCATTATTTTCAATTATACTAGTGAACAAAAGCTTACTTTTTTTTAAGTATTTATTTCTAATAGACCTTGTTTTGTGTATATTTGCCTTTTTTTTGTCACATTTAAGACCAACAACTGCCATCCAGTCTGGTCTGGTCCCATCCTGATTAGTTCCACTTGTCAGTTCTTAAAAAAGTTAAAATCGATCCCTCGTGACGTCATTGAGGTTTTTTTTTTATTATTATGTCAGTTAATTGAAACATAACTAAAGATAATATATTTTGTTTGCATTATAACGAAAACAGAAATATTTTGTACAAAATATTGCAATGTTCTTAATAAATATATCTTAAATATTAAGACATCAACATTTTTAAAAACATTCCAAGAACCAACAGTTAAGGACCGATCCTAATAACTGACATCGATATGACCTGTTTTAATCTATCAAACTTGTGTGATTTTTACTACTATAAATGAAAAATAAATCGATATTGCAGATGACTTACACCTTCCAGAACCTAATACTTAATTGTAAATTAACTCTACAAATGATTGTATTTGGTATAAAAACAAATAAAAAATCAAAGAGTTATTTAATTCCAAACAAAATTCTTAAAAAAAGTAATTAATTTTTATTTAAGAATTTACACCTATTCAAAACAATTTTTTCCCCGCAATGACTATACAATTTTGTAAGATAACTTATTTCTATAGGTATTAATATTTCTTTTCTTGATCAAAAGTTAATTTATACCTATGAAAAGGGTTAAAACTGCTCAAATCTTAAATTTATTAAAAAAAAATGGAATACAAAAATTAATCACAGATTAATGCTTGTGTAGTAGGTTAATTACATGCAGAATTACATATTGATAAGTGTTATCTGTTCTAATAGTGGTTTCAGGTTCCATAAATATTTGAGTAAAAACATACAATAACATTATTTGTATTTAATGTATACCACTAAATGGACGCAAAATATTTGGAAAGTTTATTAAAGAAAAACTTTTTTAGATATCGAATAACAAAACTTAGCTTACTTTGAGTGAAGAAACAAATATCTAATTTAGCTCAGTTATTGGTCTCATACTCCCAAAAAGTTTTTAGTTAAAAGTTAGAGAATTGTTTAGTTAAGAAGGAAGTGTGTAAAGAATAAGTTTAGTGATAATTAATCTTTAGTTTTTTTTTTTTAATTCCTGAAAAAAAAAAGAAAAAAAAAGCTTATAAGAATAAGAATGGTGTTAGAGTAATTTTTGAAACATTTTTATTTCCGAAATGTTACTTTTCAATGTTAACCCTTAAATTTTTGAAATACCAACAATACCTCTATTTATTATAATATTCAAGGAAAATTTATTAAACTGTGACTTGTTGTATATTTACAACAACCCTGCAAAAATTGACAAGTAGTAGCTAATAATATGATATTGCATCAAAACAAGAATTGACCTATTTCTATTCAGTGGTATTCAAAAGCAATCAGTCATGTCATATAATGAAATTGACACCAAAATATCCAATAATAAGGGACTGTACATTAAAATTAATTTGATACATTTCCAAAATGATAGAGATAAAAAAGGTTGGAATTAATCGCTATCAGATATACCCAAAGTCAATGGTAAGATCGTGGAAATAATTGAGACCACGAAATACATTGTCAAAACAGGATGCAAAGTTTCTATTAAGTACAAAAGATACTATCAAAGCTATATGCTGACAGGCTGAAGCCCGAGAAGCCGCCAATAAGAATAGGAAAATTGATATCATTGAAAATAAAAATAATGAGGACATTTCGGATCGTGAAAAGAAATTCAAACTGGATCAAATCTTCCGAGATTCTGACCTAGCATTTAGAACCAGATTAAAAATAAACAACAGGGAAGACTTATCTAAATCAAGACTACAAAGTGGTATGATTGAGAAAAAAATATACAAAAGCAAGGATTTTTCAATCATACTAGCAAGTGGAGAAGTCTCGGAAGATCCTACAGAAATATAAACCTTCTTCTGCAAGCTGTATCAATGCTTCGATTGTACATCACTAGAAATGTTCCAGATATACCCATCGATCTGCATACTTCTGCGAAGAACTGAAAGTAATGCGGACCGTAAATTCACAATTCCTCCGGGTGACAATAATTTCATCAGGAAACATTTGACGATACAAGAAATTATAACTGTTGTGAGAGAAAACGCTCAATCTAATAAAACTGCTGGATCATCTGGTTTTGGATTTGAATTTTACAACAAATATACCTATTTTATTACCATTTTACGAAAAGATAAGCAGCGTCGGATATTTTCCTGAATATGGGTCTAATAGAAATATCATACTGATTCCTAAAAAAATAAATATTCAAAATTTATAAAAAGATTGAGGCATCTTACTATGCAAAACTGTCTTTATAAGATTTTTACTTACATTATTTTAAATCGAATAAACAACGTCTTGGATAAAATCTTACATGAATCTCAGTATGGCTTCTTAAAACATAAGATAATGGACATCATTCTTTTCATTCTACAAACGTGTATAGAAAGTGACCAAGGGCTGACGTTAATGTCTGTGGATTTTACCTAGGCCTATGATACTTTATCACACGAATATATTCTCAAAACACTGTACAGAAAGGGGTTTGAATGGTCGGCGTAACCTTAGCAAGAAATAGAACAGCCATAAGGTATGAAAACCAGGTCAGTTATTTTGAGAACAAAAGGGGCGTCCACCAGGGAGATCCACTGTCTGCAACAATTTTCATCATATGTTTAAACAAACTTATTCGTGGTTTTCTCTCAGAAGCCGCAATAAAAGGATTTCAACTATCTGACAAACTTTAAAATGTCTGTGATGTGCAGAAGATCTAACTATTGTGTTTTCAGGAAGTCCTATGAAAATAATAAAATCAATTACAACATTTGTACGCATATGAAGAGAAACCCGAACTTTTATGTCCCCCTAATATCCAAAGAGTGGCCACAATTTAGTTTTAGAAATAACCTCAAATTATTAGGATCATGGCTTGGCCCCGATAGCATGTTGATGAATTATAAAGAAATCCTCTGAAGGATAGAAATAGCTTTAAGTAACTACGTGTTCCTAAATTTATGCATATGGGATATAATAAGCGCATTGAACACGCACATTGTGCCCAAAATTACCCACTTGTTGCGAATATATCCATTCTATCCAAATATAGCTTCTGAGATTAATGTAACAACACTTTTGGCGCGTCCAGTTGAACCACTTTCTAGTTACAAAAAGATTAAAATACATCGACTGCCCATACTCGAGCCTATCCATAGTCTTGGAATAATTGGGCTGATTATTGTCTAGGTTCAAGAGATTTTGGGATGGGTGTTGGGAAGTAATCAAAACACTTGAAGTCTCCTTGGGAGGGGAAATCCCTCAGAAAAATTGCATTAGCTACAATTTTACTGGTGATTTTACTTTGGAAGTAGCCGCAAATTTAAAAGAGTCAAACTCTCATGTAAAGCAGATGGCTTTTTTCCTTCTATAGGTCAGTCTTATGACATTTTATACCAGTATAGCGACAAATACTTCATCTTATAATGAAGATCAGTATTTTCTCAACCTGGTACCTGACAAGATGTGTAACACAACATACAATTACTCCTTTCATTGCTTATTTAAGCCGTCGCAAAATCCCAAGAAATCCACAGTAAAGCTTCAAAGCCATTAAAAATAAGTATCTAACCGCTCCTTAGAAATGGTTAAGTACAGAGTACTTTCAAGTACTCTTGAAATGGCCGCAAAATACTACAAAGACGGCGAGCAGATTGTTTTTTCTGCGATTTAACAAGAGAAACAATCGACCACATACTGTGAGAATGCAGCAGATTAACGGAAATCTATAGTGGTGTGCAAATCATCATTGAAGAGGGATTTGCCCTCCAACGTTCAAAAAATGATTTTTATCGACAGCAAACGACGGAAAAATCGACGCAATAATTACAAAGGCACAGTATATATGATATATAATTGTGCACTACAAGAGACGATAACTTTGATGGCATTTTATCTATATTAAGATTGTATTTAGGACTTTGAATGGGATTATTTGTTAATTTTTTTTTATTGTCATGCAGCTATCGACGGTTTTTGATGATAGAAAGGTAAATTTGTATTGTAGTACATGATTACCAATGGTGATTAGAATAAGTGCGTAGTTTTTTTAATGGTATATTTTATTTGCTAAATTATTATATCAATGTAATCTGTATTAGAATTTTTTTGAATAAACCTGAATGCCCTAGTGGCCAACAAAAAAATAAATAAATAAAAGAAGAAGAAATTGCATCAAAACACTTGCTGAATATATAATTTGTATTTTCGATGTAGTGTAGTTGGGGAAGTTACATGTTACAAGAAGCTAAATTTTTATAATCTAGTCCTTTTTACACATGGGCTGAAAAATCTCAGGCTTAACATAAAAAGCACGTTTTTCTATTCAAAATGGGCATTTATTAATTTATAATAATAATTTTGTTATTCTCTTTATAGAGCATAGACTCCATAACACTTTTTGAGCTATTGTTTGGCTTGAATTGTATTTTCCCCATCAATAAGCAGTGTAAAACACAAAAAATATTTTTTTTATCCATTGTTTTAGGAATTAGAACAATAGCGTCACACTTAACACAATAACTCACAAACGAAAGGAAAAATTGTCTTGAAAATCTGAAAGCTGTCTTTTGAAGGTTGATACCAACTAAAAATGACGTATAAATATATAATTGGAGACAACTAATTATATTGTTCATTATTTAAACTACATAATTCTGTTATATACAAGTATTAAATTAATTATTATGTATCATTTATAAAATTACTTGAGATTTGCCCGACGATACCCCGGACATTATAAGAAACTAAAATTAATTAAGAACACTTTTGCTTAATATAAACCGAAAAATAAAGTCCGTCAAATTTTAAGAATTACATGTTCTCACGTTGACACATATGACAATACTAATATATAGGGACTCTTCTTTCACGAGATGAGGAAATAGTTGCCTTATTTTGGGACAGACGACGAACTCGCAGTCTCGCAGTTAAATTTTCCCGCTGCCCCTTCGCTGAGCATTATGGAACCTCGAAATATCTTAAAATACTCTCACGTTGTTCAAGTGAAGTCCTGGGCTTCAAGGCAGTTTAAACTGCATCGCTGCCGCATTTCTAAGCACCAAGAACACTTACTAATATGGTAGAATTATGTAAATGAACTGTTGGTCCCTGAGGCAGGTTAAATTTGTCAACTACTGCTACCCTGCTCATCAAATAACCATTTTAATATCTAAAATGCAGCTCTCGCCTCTCGAAGGTGAAGTGCCTTAAAATACATTTTTAAGGCCACGATTCCCTTGAATGCAAAATTTTATTTACCAAAACCGTATCTGGAGCCTTAAGAGACTACATGAAAAATTTGAGGAACACTCATTTATAGGTTTGGCCGTGATTGAAGGACAAACAGACACACATACAGAGACATTCACATTTAATATATTCCTAGATTTAGAAAAAGTTAAATATTATATTTTTACAAAAAGATATAACTCATATTACATTATAAAGGAAAAATAATTTCTTTTTTTAATTGTTTAAAATTATGTATTTAAAATTTATCAAATTTATTTCTACAAATCGTACAATCTTTTTTAATGAATAATGTTGACTGAACTCTTTCATACATTAATATTGTGTTCAATGCATATTTTGTATCCTCTCATATGTTTGTTATGATTTTTTTCATAAACTATTCTACATTCTACCATTAGACTTCCAAAACGATAATTTTAGAGTTTTAAGCTATCAAATAGTATCAAACAATCTAAAATAAAAGTAGTTATGGGTCTAACTATTTAACGCTGGATAATAATTACATAAATTTAATCTTTAAAATGAAGTCATAAAGAACCTTAAATAAAAAGTGTTGACATTTTCATTTTGGTATATTTGAAAATAGTTGAACAAATGTGATTTTTACTATTCTGTTGTGAATGGGAAGATTCTAAAAGTAGTAAGAAAACTTTTTATAAGAAATCTAAGTTGGAAATGAATTGATAGCATATTTTTATAGGATAGGACAATTAGCTCATTATACAAATTTAAACAATTGTATTTAAGCAAATTATACTTTATTAGGTAAGCTTTTGCAGTTTTGCAAGCCAAAATCCTATAAATTCAATTTATATTAAATTTTGGTAACAAATTGATTTACAATTCTGAATTATATCTATCCCATTATACTTTAAAAAGCTTAAATGGTTGTAAGACATAAACCAATATATTATAGTTTTAGATACTGAGGACATGTTTAAATGTTTGTGACAAAAAGTATATATAAATTCATAGAAAATTTGATTTTTTTTTTTGATAATCAACTAGCTTACAAACCTCAAATAAGAATGGAAAGTAATGAACAAATTCGAATATATAAAGACGAATTACTTTCACCAACGAAGTAGAACATAAATTATGTTTCTGTGGTTGTATTGATCTTCATCACAACGTTGAAAAGTGCATCGACAATTTTACGGTATTATGATTGAGCATTTAAAGGGTAGATACATGCTACCAGACCTAAGAATTGTCTTCAGCGACCTCATGCTAATATCCAAATCGGTATTTACTAAGATTATCCAAACGGCCCACCTGGATTCTGCCTCTAAAAATTCTATGGTGAGTTCTTTGGCGGTATTTTGAGTATGTAAAGAAATGTTTATATATACATATATATATCACTACATAAAAAAACATTGCGTCATTTTGTTATAATATAGGCCTGATGTAAATAAATATTTAGACAAAGTATAGCCATTTGAAAAGGGGCAAAATTATTACTCCCATTATTAATTTTCCCTAACAATAAATTTCCTCATAATTATACTCATGATTACTAAAAAAACAAGATCATTTATCAAATGTATATATTATTAATAGTTAATCTGTACAAGGTGTATGTAGGGTCATTTCAAAATATCTCAACTTCTAATTTCATGCATATTATGGATTGTCTCACACTTTGTTTTTTTAGTTAAGGGAAAATTTTCGAATGAATATTTTTTCCCAGGAAATTATGAAAAATTAAAATAAATTATAGTCATGTATTTAAAATATAGAAAACTAAGATTTATAACTTTTTATATATATAAATATTTATAGATTTAAAAACTGATTAAAATATATTCTATCCACATCTGTAAAATCAAATAAACCTTTTTCAGCATTTGATTTATTTTTCATGATACTACTGTAGATCGGTATACCGGCACTATACTTATGTGAGGTCGTTTGCAATGTGAGAGCCTGCTCTCCTTCTGCTGGGTTAGAGGTCACAGTAATTTTACTGGCAATGAGGTGGCTAATATGCTAACCAGAGCTGGAGCTCTGGATCGACCTCCTACGCGAATTTTTGGTATCCCTCGGTGATCTCTTAGGGAAAGGGTATCTGCCCACTTTATAAAAAATGGCAGACACTTTGGTCGGAGCTTGAATATGGCCGTCAAAGCCTGGCGATGCTCCTGGGAATTACACTTTGGAGGTGGAAGCATCTCCTGGATTTTTCAAAAAGAAAACTAAACTCCTTGGTTCTATTTACCACTGGGCATTGTCTCCTACACCGACACTATTACCTTATCCCTATAAGTTTTAGGTGTGGTTGAAAAGATGAAAAAATACATCATTTGGTTCACGAATGTCCTAAATTTATAATTGAGCGGACACTACTTTTAAACTATTGTCGACCTTTTGAAGGACCTTATGTTTCAAGCCTCTCCTGTTTCTGATGTCAAGCACTGGCTGAAGAATGCACCATCCCTAGAACACGTTTAGGATGGACTGCAGTTTCAGACCAAACCGACTATAGCAAAGGCACTAAAAGTTAAATTTATTTTTACATGTGCCCGTACTGATTGTACGTTATTACAATGATGTGTAGCAATTAATGTTTTAAAATAAAAATACCGGCACTATAGTGCTACCGTAATACTGACAAATTTAAAATGGTATTTGAATAAATATTTATTGGAAACGTTTTTATCTGTACACTAAAAACTGCTGATAATGTTACTCCTTAAATTTCTTATCATTTCACCTCATTACAAATCTTATATGAAAAAGGAAAGAATTCTTTTTTTTAATTCATCTGAAAAAATCACACTGTTTTCTGTGCTAGCCCCTGTCCCAAACAAAAAACCTTTGGAAGCCCCTGCAGTATTCCTGTAGCCATAGGGGCTAAGGAAACCATCCACTTTTGTTAAATTGGTATCGTTATTGTCATAAAATAATAATTGTCTTGTTCAATTTTTTTAGAAGTAATGAGTTTTCTTATTATTGATCTTTAAAAAAATAATTTGAAATTTAATTCTTTTAATTTTAGTCTTTTTCATAAAATAACAAAAAAAAAATTGTCCAAAATGCCGGGATACCAAAAACTGTTTAAAAAAATAATCCTTATTTTTTACATGCATATTTTTTCTCAATAATTATTTACAGACTTACATTTCAACTGTACTGTGTTCTAAATGCAAAATAAAATATAAAAAGAGGAAATTCCTGACTAAGTTTTGAATAAGATTTATCAATTCATATTTAAGTAAAGTTATTTTTCTAATATAAACTTTTTGTACCACCTATAATTTTACGTGTGCATTTGAAAATATTTATATTAAAAGTATTTTTTGTCAGTGATAGACTAAATTTGTTATTGCAATGTACTGAAGAAATGTGAGGAAGGCATTTGTGGTATCATAGTTCAAGGTCATAATATTCGAAACTATGTTATTCGTAAAATTTTTGACGTATATAAGAATTGGTTTGATAACAATAAAGTTCAAGCAGCAGTGGATGTCCATGTCCGAGGAGATCATCAAGAAGTACTACATGACCTTTAGAGCAAGGTTAGAGGCCATAGTTCCAGGGAAGGGAAATAATATTGAAAGATATATATCAATAAAGAAGTATGTGACTGTTGTTCTCTTTTTCATTCTTGCAGAAGTTTACCGATTTGTTCTCGATCAAAAAGTTCACAATTTTACTTCGTACAATGTACGCAACATTAAAAATGCAAAATTGATATTAATTTTCGAAAAGTTAGATACTAACTTTATAAATGAAATTTTCAAAGTCAAGGCCACAAAATTAAAAAAAAAAAGCTTAATCATAATCAGGTAATATAATTTAAAGAATAAATTTGAGCTGTAATGAATGCCTATTCTTGTAATTAACATGCCCAACTAATCTAAACAAATATAATCAAATTGAGTTATAAAGTACGAATTCGTCAATTTGACCCTAAAAAGATGACCTAAAAAAAAAAAAGAACGATTTTAATGAAATACATATTTGACAAGCCTTGGTTGGAGTTGTTACCTAATATAGTGAACAGACACACAAATTTTGTGTAGTATTCTTTTTTAATTAGTATATAAGTGTAACAGATGTATTTAACTAAATGTGGGTACTCTGGCCCGGTTGCACCAACCCAATTTAAATTTAAATTAGTACGTATAAAGTCACTATAATTAAACTGTCATAATTTATACTTGGTTTAAATTTAAGTAGAGTTAGGGCATCTTGACGTCTGTGAATTAAACATTCACTGACACAAAGATTAAATTATTTTTTCCGTTCTTTACTCTTTTATGATTGCATTATATAAAATATTACGTCAAATATTGAAATTTCCAAGAATGGGTGCAGATATTGAATATTTTCCGAGATCTATCTCTTTTCTGATTTAAATATGATATCAGTCCACGTCTAGACTAATAACCCGCCTTAAATTAAAAATAGATAAGTTATTTGTTTATTTATAAGTTAGGGAAAACCAGGGTCAGTTGTAACAGGCCATTTTCTGGAAAATCTAATAAGCCACAAAATGTAGTTTATTATTTAATAATATAATGCAGATTATTTTGAAACAATTATTCTATTGTTTGCCTTTTCTCCGAGAAATTGTTTTTTTCTTGAAGAATAAAATTAACTTTTTCGGAGATGTTACAGTTTCTATAATAATGTCGTCAGTCTTACTTTTCTTTTTGTTGTAACTAAAAACTATCTAATAGAGAAGAAGTTAGATATATTTTAACTCTCATTACATGTGAAAAAACCGTTGAAACATTTGGTGCAATTTTCTTCATACTGTACTGAAAAGTGTTGTGAGAGAGAATTCCTTTGATATTAATACTGATCAGTGATATAAAAGAAAAATCAAAATAAATTTAAATTAGAAGAAAACAATGAAAATTCATTCCACAAAAAAATCGTTTAGTTTTTCCATGCTTCTAACTCAAACTCAAATTTTTACTCAGACAACAGAAATAAATGTGACATATGACGACTCTCAATTTGTGAGGAAACTACTCATTAATATCATATCAAAATATATTAAAACAGTATCAAACCTATTTTTGTGTTCTGTGTTAACTTTAAGACGGCTGGAGTCAAAACTGCTACAAAATTTAAATAAAAGAAAAAAGTTGCACTTGTTTCTAGTAATATGTTATACATTTTTAAATATAGCTAATATATAATACCAATATGTCGCATATTAAAGAAATTTGGCTTTTTAAAATAATTAAAACATTATTTCATTTTGAAATGATCAATATCCAAAATTAGCATTATTTCATTATATTAATGAAATTTCATTATTACTAACTTGATATATAATTATATTTAATCTAGGTATAATGAGAAAGAAATAGATTTATCAATATGTCAGTATTTTTTGATTTCCAACCATGGAAAAATTGCGAAATAACAAATATTTGATAACAATAAGTCATCAATGAAAACAGCTAGTTCGTATTACATTTATTTGTTTCAAAAGTAGGGAGAAACATGAAAATAGCAAACAAATAGGATAAATTTTGACAACGCAGTCCTTTTCTGGACCAAGGTTTTATGACTAAATCCATTATATATGAACTACATACTCAGCCCTCTATTCACTTCTACCCGGCGGATTTATAAAAAATTAATATTCTCCAAAACATCATTGCCTTGCAATATTGAGCTTATAGATCGAGAACAAGAAATCTTTAATGAAACAGAGTCATGAGCTGTTATGAAATATATTAATGAGCCTATCACGTTCAAAATAGAGTTCCGAAGTAAGAGGTATTTTTATGGCTGAGGTAATTTAAGATTGTGTTGGACATTTTGATAAAATTGAGTAAATTGGAAGAGTCAAGAAAAGAAGAGATGAAATACTTGCATAAATATAGCTAAAGTTGGTAAAAGGAAATTCTAACTAGGAGAAACCCCTCTACCTCTTCCACACTTCAGTTGCAGGTATTAGAATCCCATAGAATATACCTTCGTATCTCACCATCGATGATCTACAGATATTTCCTTCGAAGGTTAGCATCCCCAAGAACTGCAGGATAAACCCTGTTGATCGTGTATATCAAGGCTGAAGTACAATTTAAGGCAAGGTTCACAGAGGTTATTGAACCTGGATGGTGTCACATCGAATGAATTAAAACAAAAGATCACAGGCAACAGCCTCACTAATTTTTATAATATTTGATCGATAAATGACTATCCTATAACTATTCTAATTTGCCGATAATACATTCCCAATTTATCTGGGAAGTCCTATATGTATTCCATAAGGCGATTTTTTTTAAGACAAATTTAACAAAGTTTAATTATAATCGCCTAAAAAGTTGGGACGACCCGCTTTTTCACTCTAAAAGATCCACATAGGCTTGGGAATACCTGTTTTAAGATTACGGTAGTTTCTCCTTTTATTCAATTTTAGTTTAAATAAAAAAAAAATAAATGGAAAAACTTTTATATCGTATAACGAGCATAAAACTTCTTTACCTACTGTGATATTTTGATTTACTATGATTGATTTATTTTAATTCTTGAGATGCTAACTAGAAAAAAGTATACTTTCATTCCATAAATATATAATACATTTAATCCATCATATAACGCCTACTATTTATAAATTTAAGTATTTAATTGTATATAATGTCAAGCATTATATAATTATTTTAATTATAAATAAACTAGGAGGTAAAATATTACTTCATGGATTGCATTGCATCTTATGAATGGAGTAAAGAGCTAAAAGGATTATTTCTTCTTCTTTTCGTTTTTAGGGTGAGGGGGGGAAATACATCATTTTAAAAAAAAAAACCACGTACACTCCAGCTCTTAGTTTAATTTCAGTTAGTTAGTAACACAAATGGAACTAATTGGTGAAGTTATAAAATCAAAAACTAATTATGTTCAATGTGTAAAATTTTATTTTCTGCAATTAGAAGCATTTGGTGGTACATATTTTATTTTGTACAGATGTACTTATATTAATTGAGATTTCGTAAGGTAGCATTGTTTTTGTTTAATCATTTTAATACTAGCGGTAGTACTCGATACTTTCCAGAGTTATTATGCGTCAAAGAACATAAATGTTTTGCTTTAATAATAAAGAAGATGACTCATGAATAAATTTTCAATATTACTCTCCCTTTTCTTCATGTGGAGGCTAACACATAGTTATTCACAAAGGTGAAAATCCATTGTGGGATGGACATGTTAAAAAAAGAAAGGGAAAATCAACATGGTAACCCTAACAATTTGAAGCATGTTTTGGAGAAGAGAAAGAATAATGCTCATAACATTTCATTTGATCAGCTACAATCAGCTGTGACAAGAGAAGAAGGAAAAAAACATATAAACAAGGACATTTGCTGGAATTACTCCGATGTTGATCCCCTGAGTTCAACAAAGACGTAGAATTTTATCTCCAGACCAAATCATTAGGGTTACACTCTGTCTTTTATAAGCACACACGAACGTTCAAACAGGTTTAGGATATAATTGAATCTATCTAGGAAGGATGTCCACTACTTAGAATTCAATAATAAGGACAACTGACCAGGAAAATAAAATTCGTTCATTATACTACCAATTAAAAATTAACGGGCCTGCTAAAAAACACAGTGGATATACATGTAATATCTCATTAAGAATTAGTGATGTGGCACGTGCTGAACTTTGCTGCTCCAGTATTTTCAAGTTAAAAAAATAAATATATATATATATATCAGAGGAATTACGCACTTTATTTGTTACTTGCTTTAAAACGCATTACTTGCCTGAATACTCGCTAATCGCTTAAGCACTCATTTCTAGCCCAGACCACTTATTGCTCACTAACAAACTCTCCGTCAAGCAATCAAATTTTCTGAAGTAATGATTGAAAAGAATCATGCAAGAATTTTTTTGAATTTTATTTTCCCTAGATTAACTAAAAAATAAATTTAATTAATTTGAATCGTGGTCATCGGCATTGTCGAAAATAGTAGGATCTGCCGGTATGCTTTAAGAAAAGAAACCCGAAAATAAACGAGGTTACATTGACAATTTGCAGAATGTTAAGTAGAAAAGGAGCTTACCTGCTATGACGTTTAATTGAAACAGCAGTGAGCAGCTATGAAATGAAGGAATTAAAAACAAACCCCTTTTTTACTCCTTTTTGATATTGTGCTTAATGTTTTCCTCGCATTTTTTTTTTTTTTTTTTCATAATCACAATATATGTAATAGTACTATTTTTGAAACATTGCAAAACAATACTTTTTGTCATATATGTACGATATGTTAAACAAAATGTCATTAATATTTTATAATAAGGTAATTAGATGTATACTTAGCCTAAAAAAACAAGCATGAAAATACTCTGTAATTAGTTGTATCAAAAATCATATTATCATAAATTAACCTGATATCTTTTAAATTATGGAAAATTAAGAACTTTTAAAATACCCGATAAATCATATTAAAAAAGATTACAAAGATTTCAATTTATTAATCAAATGATTCCATTCTGTCATCCATTAACCCTATATGGGCGATTGCTTTTAAAAGTATGCAATAGAAATATATATTTTATGTAGCAAAAAAACAATATTTTTCCCCACCATCAATCCATCCTGTACTTTTGATACTAAGTTTCTTCTTTGATTCAATGTACTTTGCTTGATAGTTGTGATTCTCTTCAGATATGACGTTATTTGTGTTTTGTTTTGCGTTGAGTTTGGAAGTCAAGGATGCCAAGAAACTGAGGGCTGTAAATCCATACCTGAGGAGGTAAGCCCCACCCCCGCCTCTAAAAAAATAGAACACAAAAAACAATTATAACATTTAGAGTGCGCCCCCATATTGAGATTATGTTCATGCAATTTCAATGACAAATTTATTTTTTCATAAAGTCTCGTATTAAATTCACAGAGTGTACAGACGGGAGAAGGGGTACAATTGGGAATCTGCGTTGTTTACTTATATTCGTTCGTAAACACATCACCAGTGAGTAGCACCACATTGCGGAAAAATAATAAACCTCCTTGTATAATAATTATGATTATCTGGCCAAATAATACTAGCTAGAGAAAGACTTCAGATGAATTTGAGTCACCTGTTGACAAAAGTCCTTATTATTACTTGATACTTTATGAAAGTGATTTTATTAAGGGATAATGAAATAATAAGTATTCTTGACTCAAAGTGGTTCTTCCAAAAATGAGTTGGATAACCCAAGAAGTTAATTTCAAGAATCTACTCTTTTCAAGAAATAAGAAACGTATGAAGTCCTACTCAGTTCTCGCTAGTAGTCCTTGAATTACAATTTGTATTTAAATCCATTACAACTAATTCATCTATTAGTCAATGTTCTATCACAAGGTTAGGCAACAAGAAAATGTTTTTTTTTTTCTTTGGGAAGAGTTTTTCGATAAGTATGGACTGCCTTTTCTCATTTCTATGCTAATATCAATTAAGTTCAATCCTCGGTTAAATGCTTCTTTAGTGAGCAAGGACTAACTCACCAAGATAACGAAAAGCTATCATCCTTTTAGATCCGGATCTTTCAAGATAATACGAATATAGTCCATGCATGAATTACTCATTCTCAGGAAGTTGAAGAAAGGGACCAATATTTCTTCTCATGAAAGTCAAGATAATTTTTATTGAGGAATGATTACTTTCTTGCTCCTTCAAATAAAGACAACAACAGTCAACATCTCTAAAGAATTTATCTTCTTACAATTTATATAAATCTAAATGCTAGTATGTTTATGGGAGTCCTCTGATCTTTTATGGAATGGAAATAAATAACTATTTTCTAGCAGTTTTGAATTAGACACTCAGGACTGATTTTTATCAATTCTACTTTTCTTTTTTTATGTTAATATCTAATACATACATGATGATATTCATATGCTCTTTTTAAATATATTTTTGTATTCTGAAATACATTTCAATTAATTTATATAGGATTTACCTAATAATAATTGTTTTTTTGTTTTTTTAAGTAAGGAGTTTAAATGTAAATTTTTATTTTAGAATCCATTAGTTGAGGCTAATACCAAATTATTTGATTTAAGTTTATTTAATCCCTTGTTTGAATACTATAATATTATTGAAAATTTGTAAAAAATAGTGATTTACATTCTATGCATACAATTTCATAATTTAAGAAGATGAAGGACATCAGGAAATTGATGATGAGGATTACAATAGTCCTTTTAAATATTTGTTAAGAAATCGATAAGATCCAAGATTTTTCTCGTATTTCGGAATTTCGATACTACGATAACTCTTCCTCAATTGTGTGCTACGAGAACTCATTATTCTGGCGCTATGCGGACTGTTCTTGGAATTGATGTTATAACGTATCCTTGATTCCAGACTACGATAACTTTCCGTAAATTATGTACTACGAGAACATATCTTTGACTTAGTAACATGATGACTCCACTCAGACTTGATTTTAATATAAATCATCCTATACTCCGCGACAGAATTATTCGTCCTAGTCGATGAAGAGTTGCCTACACTTGCTATAAATTATATTTACTTACTCAAATAACTAAAAAAAATACACCTGTTGCTTCAGAATCGAAATACATATTTTATTAGAAGAAATTATTTTTTATTGCGTTGAAACATTAACAAACAATACAAATTTTTTGAAGCATTGAAGATATTCTGATAATTAGGCTTCCTGCTTACTACCTGTTAAGTTTTTTTTAACTCTTTTGATTTATTATATTGATATCCAATTATTTTCTTGTTCTCATGAATTTTATAACTTACCTCAGATAAGTATTTTTTGGCATACAGTTGAAAATTTTACATGCTATACTTAGAACATATTGGTTTTAATTATGATTCTCCTCACATTCTACTTTGGCAATGCCTGAAGCATAAGGATCATGTTAAGAAATACTTTATTTGATTGAATAATGCCCGGTTATTTTTAAATTTGAAAAAGTTTGAGAAACATAACAGCTAGCTAGTAAGGGTGAGCCCTTCAAAAATGATTGATATCGACCTCATCCAATAATTTTTGAGACATCATATATAGTCCAGTTGATGTTTGTTTATCTGCTATAAAACGTAGCATTGGTGAGACTTGTTACTTTGTCTCTGAGTCTTTCGTTTTCATCAGGCCAACATGAAAATCTTTTAAAAAGTGGAGCTGAGAGCAGTCCATGGTAATCGAGTTTTTTTCCATTCATTTTTCTTGGTAACTTCCAATTCGTGGGGATCGTGTATTTACAATCCTTCACCACGTCCAAAATACTTCCAATAAGTCCGCCGTGAGAAGCCAATCTTTTTTACCATTTCTTTCTCTATAATGCTTAACTGCAGTGATCGTTGACTAATGAAACAAACTAAGGGCTTCTTTATGGAGCTCACTATATAAAGCCGTTGAAAAACTTTTCCATAACATAGACAAAGTATACATTCATGTGGTGTACCTCCTCTGTGAATAATCTTTCAGAAGGAGGGATAATTGTGAAATGAGGATTGAGATGTTGGAGACGCTTAATAACTGATTCTATTTCATCTTCAACATAGATTTCAGTTGAATATTCAGAAACAAAATCGGAAGTAGACAAGGAATTCAAATACTACAGTATGTTGAATAAAATATCACACTCATTAATATGATTAATGTGAAAATGTTTTTCAGTTTTTGAAATGAAAGTTCCTTGTTCCTGTACCTGAAAAATGGAAATATACTTGATCATTAATGCATGTACATTTTAAAGGACTAAAATACTAACCACATTCTAATTGATGAGTATAAATTAACTTTGGTACAAAATCTGATGAAAAATCCATGTGAATCTGAAAATTTAAAATTATGAAATATCAATGCCTGATCAATGGGGTTAAATCGCTTGTAAAACCCATTGGGTAAGGGAGATCTGTCTAGTTTTAAATTTAGTTTTGATATTTAAGAAACAGTATCGACCATTTCGAATAAATTAATTTTATTCATAATATTTTCCTATTCTTTTAAGATCCGAGTGGAAAGAGAGATGCTTTGCTCCTCACTATTTTGGCTGGTTTGGAAAAATAGGAGGGCATGTTTGGAAAATTTGTTGGTGTAGCATCCTTGTTTAATATTTTTATAGAGATATCTATACGTCGATAGTTGTTCGTATCCTGAGATTGAATTTTATAGTCGGAAGATGAAAAATGCGAGTTACGTATAGCAGAATATTTTGAAGGCTCCTAATGGCTAATTGTTAAAAAGAGAGCTTTGCTCCATAGACTTCGTCATTCCTTATCCTTTGGAAAAGTACAGAAACGTCTTTTGGCAGGAGGAGGATCCTTCTTCTCAGACTTGCCATTAAGGCATCCAGGCACGACACAAAGTTTTCCATTACTTGGATGAATTTATACTTAAGCAGTGTAGTCAAATTTCCTCCGTAAAGTGAATATGAACTCTACTTGGTAGAATTGTTTAGAATGATAATGAGAGTCTTCCCGTCTAAGAATCCATTGGTATAAATTATAATAATATTTAATCAATATTTTACAACTTACAAATGCCGCAATTTGTAAAGATGAAATATTATTAAAGTAGCTAAAAAAATACACTGGCATCAAAAAACAGTTAACTTAATCTTAAAAGCCAACAACATCACTTTTTAGAATTGGGTCAAGTTCACCAAAAAATGTTTTTTCATTTTTTTCTCCATCTTTTACTAATTGTATTTGTAACATCATCATGTCCATGTTTGCATTGTTTTCCTCTTCTGAATCTTCTCCATGTATCTCAACCTCTCCAGCTATTTCATCAAGCATGTAATTGTTATCAAAAATATTATCATCACCCTCTTCATCATTGTCGTTACCTGAATTTTAGTATAAACATTACTATTTACTGTGGTAATTTTGGTCCCAAATGTAATGATAATGTAAGATAACAATTTCAAAGTAATTATCTAAAAAATATCCTTACTTTGGTCTGCTAGCTCAGGAGGAAGCACAACTAAATATATGCAAATTATCACGAGCATTTTCTTCAATTAAATCTCTTGCTGTTGCTAAAAATCGTAATCTCAATTTTTCCGTATAAAGATTTGGTGGCTCCTTGTGGCTGATTCCTGCACGAAGCAGAGCAGCTACTTCATGTCTTTTATCATTCATGTCAAAAACAATTATGAATTTGGAAATGTTATTGGAACAAAACTTGTTAATCTGAAAACGGTCTTTAACTTTTATTTACGCAACATTTACGTAACACGTCTCTGAAACCTCGACAAAAGCCATCGAAGGTACCGGTCAAGACTTTCGGGAC